>NW_005843044.1:272633-288628 GCF_000455745.1 Alligator sinensis
CCAACCACAACTGCTCAGGATGGGGAGGAGCTTTATGTGCGACTCAATCTCAGTTTATGAGTCACGCATAAGGCTACTTGTAGCAGGCCATCGAGTTATTTGTCCAACCACGTCAGCAGCTAGACCTTTGAGGCATATGCCATTAGTCATGATGTCCGGTAGTTCATTTAAGCAGCTCTAGTACCACCAGTCTGTTCACTGCCATTTGACTAGGACTATTACTAAGACACCATTACAGACTTACAGAGCATCACGTCACCTCCTTCTAAACCTGCCTATACAGCGACTTGCCTCCGCATACTGTCAGCCATGTGTTGCAATTTCCCACCTGCTGGAAACAACAAGCTGGGATGATTCAGTCAGTTAGGCCCCTTCAATAGGAGAGGAAGGAGTTGTCAGGTGTCCATTTTATCCTCTCCCCATTGCTGGTAGGACAAAAGACATCGGCCCTATAAGTGCACCAAGAGGAAGACTGAGGCCACGCTTTATGTATACAGTCACCAGCTCCAAGTCCAATAGGAACTGGCAAGATGCTCTCATTCCAGACATGCCCGGCCTGGAATTAATCCTCTCCCTGTGGTGCCGGAGAAGAATGTGTGCTGCTTTGATCCTGAGTTTTGATGTGGGGGGGGCGTTGCTGGAAACTGCTCAAAGCAGACGCAGGTAGCACCACTTCCACAGCACCCAGGTCCTAGTCTCTTGAGAAAAGGAAAAAGCTAATGTCAGCTTTGAGATGCTGTAGAGGACGCTCTCAGGCAGCCTAATCATTTCCCCCATCCCAAAAGCCTGGGAGAGCGCCAAATCCCCCGTATTCACAGGCAGGGACCTGCGCAGCTGCAGCCTTCCTCTGGCATTTATGAATTAAACAATCACCTTGCTACAAGCCAGGAGGGCCATGAGACCTGCCCGGTTGTTTGAGGTGACTGGCAGGCAGCGCTCGGGCACTGTCCACCTCCCCGGCGGCCGCAGGACTCGGCCTGCCTTACAATACTGCCTATTTGACTAATCAGAACATTGTGTCCTTGGCCAGCTAAGTCCTCGCTGTTACCAACCTGAAGTAAACAGATTCTGCAGCAGCAATGAGCCCGTTACCAAGGCCACAGTATTGATCAGAAAGGGTAATTAAAATGCACAGTTCAACTGACCCGATGTGACGGGGCTGCTGGGTGGCCCCCGAGCGGCATGAATAGCTGCAACATCCGTGTACTGCTTTCTCCAAGCCAATTCCCACCAGACTCCAGAGCGGCAGAAGCTGCGTTCCCGGCGCACAAGCATCCTTCACTTCAAGGGGAATTTGTGATGACAGTCCAAGTCCTGATCCAATCCCCCACCCACGGCCTGACAGGTCCCAAATCACTTTTCTGTTTGGCTTGGGTTCCTCGCAGTGCTTTCAACTTCCTCAACTAGCACACGCCAACGCCAGCCCAGCAGCAATGCTGAGCTCTGGCATACTGCGCTACATTTAGGAAAAGGGCACCTCTCAAAACATTTAACCAAAGTTTCACTAAATATGGGCTGATAATAGGCAAACCTCCATGAAGTACAGTTTACAGACTGAGAGGAGCCACTGAGCCTATACTGTTAGCATAGTTCAGACCAGCCCAATGCTGGTCTCAAATATGAAGCTAGTACTTTCTCACCATCCAAATTACTCAGGGTCACCCCTCTGTTCTGGGACAGGTTTTTAAGGGTTTTCTGCTCTCCATTATGGAGTACTCTTTGAATACAAGAAGTGTTGATCGCTGTCCTGTTTTCTAACAATTTCTCCTTGTGCATCTATAGGGGACAGGACAAGTAGTAATAGGCTTGAAGTGCAGCAAGAGAGATGCAGGTTAGACATTAGGAAGAACTAACAATGCAGCTGGGAAGCACTGGAACAGACGCCCCAGAGGCTGCAAAACCTCTAGCACTGGAAAATGTTAAGTGCAAGTTAGAGAGACATCTAGCTGGGACAGTTTAGACCAGGAAGGCCAGCCTTTCTGGCAGCCAATTAGCCCCGCATACGCCTCAAGTGCCACTCCAGTCACCTTCCTCTGTCTGATCTGCTGCTGTGCCTTCTGCTCCCTGCTCAATTTGCTGCTCTTTCTGCCATATCTGCTGCTGTACTGCCAGTGCCCTCCCTGGTCTGCTGGCAGGTTGCCCATGCTACCCCTAAACCCCTGGTTTAGAAAGCAACAATCATGCATTTCTAGATGATCTCCTCTGCTCTCTTCAGGCCATTGCATCTTTGACTCTACAGATGCTCAACTGATCAAAGAGCTTAAAAGAAGCTCAACAACCCTATCGTAAAAGCGTAACATCTTATGCACAGAAGCGTAACATCTTATGCACAGAAAACTTTGTAAATATACTATTACATCGTGAGCCATTTACAAGTCCTTTATTAAATGTTCTGAGACTTGCAATCAGGCCATACATAGTTCTGCTCACCTTTGCTTAACAAAAAATGATTCATAAATCCATTGAGGGGGGCTGCATCAGCCAGGATCCGCTACCTGCAAGAACATACAGACAATGCACATCTATAAACTTCAACAGCTTGTCTGAAGTAGTCAGATTGCATCTGGCTCTGGACAGCAGATTCCAAGTGACACATTGAGGAACAACTGTGAGCAGTTTGGAAAGAGTAGACTCAGCCACTGGACTCCAGCTTGTGCAATGGGGGAAGAGAGAACCGTCAGGATCATGAAGAAATTGTTCTAGCCTGCTCCATTCTGCAACACAGCCTTCTTAAATAAACCAACCTTGCTATCAGTGGATCTCCTATACTTGGGAACAAACACCACATGTGTTTCTTTAACCTTCTTTTAAACCGGTTTCCCATCAGGAACAGCCTAGGAGCCTCTAAGGGGCCTTGCAGATAACAAGGATGGGACAGACAGGCACACCTGCAGCTTCCAGAGGCGTTGTAACTGCAGGATCCTACTCATCTGGAACTGGCTATGAAAAAACACAACTCCAACTAAGTCTGCAAGAGCAGGTCCTAGGAACCAGGAAGCCGATGGAGAATTTTAACGCCCTTCAAGGACCTGAAGGTGAGGCACCCTCAAGCTGGAAACTCTGACCACAGGAGTCCGTGCAGACACAATCGGTGGTTTTAATACATAGCCTCTCACTCCAAAGAACACGTGTCACTCAGATGCCCGAGGTCCTCATCATTCTGGTTCTCCACGTTGGCCAAGAGCCCTCTCACCCAGAGCTAGAGAGTACTCTCATGATCTTTGCAGACCAGACAGGCTGACGACATCACTTCTTCCTCTTGTATTCTTACTAGAGCACAGGGATAAGTCTCCCTTACAAAGGATCAAAGGCTGTTACCATGCCCACGTAACTGTACACCCCCTCAAGATAGGTAGAAGGATCTGCACAGCATCCTGGGAACAAACAGACCTGAGAGTGGAGTACCGGGGGACCGGTGAGATCCTGACCAATTTAGATTTATTTGTTGGTAACTTGGAAAAAGAGGTTTAATGACATTTAGGCAATACTAAACCCCAAAGGATGGTGAATACTGGTTGGTAGGAACAGAGAGTCCTTGTGAGGTCAAACATAGAAGGAAGTTAAGAGAATGAGATTTAATTTAGAAGAGTGCAGTTAATGCACATGGTAAAACATAATCCAAAAATACAGAACTACAATAAATATAGAAACCTGGAAAGCCACAACAGCAAAAGAGACTTAAGGGTGGATGGCAAAAAAACCTGAATCTGCTGTGCAAGATACTGGTAAGAAAGGCCAGCGTAATTCCTGGCCTTGTACAAGAGAAGCATCTCAGGACAGACATGAAGGTGATAAAGTCTCCCCTCTTTGGCTATAAGGGGAGAGAGCATCTAAAATTCAGCATTGAGTCCCAGGCTCCTTGTCACCAGGCAAACAAGAGCCAGAGAGGTCAGCAGAGAGAGCCAGGAGGCTGCAGAGAATTACATAAGGAAGGAAAATGACAGTTAAAGGCACAGGATTTGGCTGAGCAGGGAGTGAGGAAGTGAGGAGGTGGGAGACACGGTAATCATCTCCAAGTATGTGAAAGCAAGGGAGGATTTACGGGGGATGCCAGGAGATTGAATTGGGAACACACTAAGAAAGGGAAGTCAGAATGAGTTCAGACAAGCTCTTTGATAAGATGGCCTAGTAGGATAGATTGTGACAGCCTAATGGGATAATGGCTGAAACCCCATTACTCGGCACATTCATATTGAGACTGGCACATGTTTTAGGGTTTTTATCCAATACTGGAGGGAATAATCCTGAGTCACTGGAACCACTGAGAACCACTGCATGCAGTCCTCTTGCGCTTGGGTAAAACGACTGTGTAGCATGTAGCAAGCCTGTCCTAAGAAGGGCACATAACTAAGCTCCTTCCACTGGAGACCTAACACACTGGGAGCGAGCAGACTCAACACCAAGGCTACAGCCAGCACCGTGGAAGCATGACAGCGGCTCATGAGAGTGACCTCAAAAATCAGCAGCAGACACCAGGCTCTGGGGAAGGCATGGAGTACAGTCTAGAGCAGCGGTTTTCAACACCTGGAGGTCCTCAGGCTACATCGAAGGGGTCAATGAAAAATGGACTATGATTAATCAAAAGTATGCGAATACCCACACTTACAGTCAGCACCTCCATTTGAAATTTCCAAAGGGGTCCAGCGAATGAAAAGAGGTTAAAAACCACTGCTCTAGTGCAATCCACTTCATATGAGAACCGGATCCTAAGGCAGTCCTCACCCCTTCCAACTTCATTCCTGCCGGTGTCCCCTTGCCCACCCCCCACCCACATTTTCCTCTCTCTGCATTCTCCCCCTGTCATATACACAGTAGCTTTGACTCTGTACCACAGCAAAGCTGCAGCAGTGCATTAGTATTCTCCTTGGCACCTCCAGCACACAGCCTCAGTGGGATTCCACTGATGCCATCTTACGCAGGTTCACAAGCAACAAAGCCCACAGAGCCAGTGCAGCTGGATCCATGGGAAGGGGGGAGGGAACATCGCATTTATCTGCCGTTCAAACCAAGGAAGTAAAAACCTTGGGCACGTGCTACAAAGCTCCCGTCGCCGGCTGAAACAGCAAGCACAAGACAGAATTTAGCCCATCTCGCACCTCCACTCTGTTGCACGAATAAGAATAACCGGCTGCTGGTCGGCCTGATGAAAAGTAGTCCCCACCTGATCAGGTAGATCAAGGGGGCCATGAAGCATCATGGTGGTGGTATGGGAGGACACTGCAGTAGCATGCTGCTGTTACAATCAACTCCAGAAACTCTAAGGAAATAGTATGCATTGCAGTTAGGGATCACATGGGCTCTCCAAGCAAGAAGTCTTCCTTGGCCAACTTTATCATCTCAGGGCATTTCATCTTCTTCACTTAGAGCGCTTCCCCACTCAGATCAAAGAGCAGGTACCACCCTCACCTCAAAATAAAATGGCTCCATTACCAAAATCTTCCATAAACAAGAGCACCCAAGAGCCCTGTTCACTGAATGTAAAGAGGGCAATTAAGACATGAGGACACTGGTATTCCCCAAGGAAAACAGCTCAAACCACCGACACCAAGCACCCTGTTGGGTATAGGATGGGAAGGGAGGATTATTTCAGTCCTTTGAGAACACAGGACGATTCCTGAGCCCTCACAGGAACAGTTGCCCTGGACATGTGGATTCCTCACTATTTCACGGCTGTAGGGAGATCCACCCGTGTTTCTAAAGCACCCAACGTAATATCCAAGGATAGCAGTAGGGACAACTGGACAATGCAGCTGCACGTTGCAACGTGGCAGTTTCACTGGGAAGAAAACTGATGTCCTTCGGCTCAACAAGACAAGATTTCCACCAGGCTGCAGTGAAGCAGGCATCTCAGCTAAGCCCCCTTCCCCGTCTCAAAGACAACCACGCACTGCTATGGAGGGCCAAAATCTCGCTTCACCTCAGCTTCTCCGGCTTCTACTTAAAGGCAGAGTCTACCACGTTTAAGCTTTTAATCACTTACTTCCTGCTGTTTCCCTTTTTAACCTTTTTCCAAGTTAATGACAAGAGGAAAAAAAATATATCAGGAGATCCTCAAGGCTGGTTTGCAGAACTAATATAGATCCTACCAGCTGGATTGCTCGGGCTGCCACAGTTGGTTGTTTCGAGGAGCATGCTTGCTTCTTCCATGACCAGCTCTTCTCTCAGTCTAGCTCCTGTCCGAGTACCTCCTCATTAATGGTCCCCACCTTTGGGCGCTTTGCCTGGGAAACTGAACACACTGGCAACCCGTCTGCATGAACATGGAGGGATGTTCACTCCTATCAGCACTTTCACTGCACACTGGTGCTCACAGCAAGCGTAAGCATAAGCCTCCCCTTTGAAAAGCTATTCAGTAAGAGTTAGTACAAAAGAGAAAGCACTCATACCCAGCTGGATATTCCCAGCTTCCCCCATCTGATCTTCAATGCACCCTGCCCCTTAAAGAATCATTTGCCCAGAGGATGTCAATCAGGGCAAGGATTTGATAACTTCCCTGCCAGGTTTGGTTTATTTCAGCATTTTTAATACCGTACCTGCTAGGGACCTCACTCCTCTGATGAAACCATAGCAGGAAGCTCTCAGCTATTTTCCTGGAATTTCTAGATAAAGGCGATGAGCTTCGAAGCTCACAAAGGAGACGCACAAGACACTCTGCCTTGCATTAAAAATAAAGAAGGGTCGCAAAAAGTAATAAGACCTTTTTCCGATTATGATTTTGATACAAAGCAATCTGAAGATGCCTTGAGCTCCGAGACAAGCCGCAGACCCTCAGCACTGGATGCTTCAGAGCAGCGTTTCTCAACCGGTGAGTCGCGACCCAAAAGTGAGTCACAAGAATATACGAAAGGGTCGTGAACAAACTTTAAAAATGGATCAACACACTTTGAAAAAAAAGGAGAAAAACATGGGCAACCATGGCTTTTCCACCCACCCACTGCCCCACACACTGAGGGGCTGGGGGCAGCGGTTCGGGACTGGCCATCGAGGTTTACAAATGGGTCCTGGTACAGAAAAGGTTGAGAGCCGCTGCTTTCGAGGTTGCCAATGCCTCCCCTCTTCACAGTCACTGGGTGGGCCTGGAGCATTCATTCTTCAGGGCTGGCACTTATGTTATCAGCCTCAAAGCTCATCTCACTGCATGCCCTCCAGTGCTCGGGGCAGCATTACAGCGAGATCCTGGGCAGCAAGGTCAAGCCAGCAGCACGACCCAAGCACAGATTCATAGATGTGAGGGTCGGAAGGGCCCTCGACAGATAATCGAGTCCGCCCCCCTGCCTGGGCTGCAAAACAGCCTCTACCTACACCTGCAATGTCAAGCGAATACCTCTACGGGCTCACCAACCCCTCGGCCTGACGGAGGAGCATCCCCAGCACGGGTCTAAAGAGCCTTCTCCACACTACCACCACCCGCCGGGGGATGCTAAGCGCCAGGTATCCCTCGGGCAGCGCCGACATCGGTTTCCCATTGGTTTCACAGCTCTCGGGTGAAACTGGAACAGCTGGAAGGAGCCTGGCTCCCACGCTCCAGCTGTGGCTGCACCTCTGGAACGGCAGGCAGGGCTCCTTCGCCCAGGCCCGAGCCAACGCCGCCCGCGCTCGGGGAGCCCCCGGCTCCTCAATCCCCAGCAACCGGAGGCAGGTTAAGCAAGCGTCCCGGGCGCCAGGAGATGCCCGAAAGGCGAGCGGGCGAAGCATGAGGCTGGCACAGCCTCGGTGCCCCCCACTCAACCCCAACCCCGCCGGCGCTGGCTTAACCAGCTGCCCCCCGCCCTTTACAAACAGACCGTGCCGTTATCCCGGGATAACCCACGCCGTCCCGGGGCAAGGCAGGCAGACACCCCCACCTCTATCCCGGAGTAAACCCTTGCTGCCCCCTTGGTGGGGGAGGAGAGGGCAGCAGGGGTTAATCCCAAAATAACCCCACATAGGGGAGGGGAGGGGAGACCACCACCCCCTCCAGGGGTACCTTTTTGGGCGCCTTGGTGACTGTGGCCATGAAGTTGAACTTCTCGGCGTCCTCGATCTCCTTGGCCTGCTTCATTTCGTCCCCGCCTGCCGCGTCCGGCACCGACATCCTGCCGGACCTCTGCAGGCGGACTGCGGCCGCCGCACGCCGCGGGAGGGGGCGGGGCTAGGCTGGCATACGTCAGCACGCACGGGCCGGCTTAGCGTCGGCACGCACGGGCCGGGCAAGGGACGCGAGGGGAAAGTGCTGGCAAGGGGAGGTGGTGCGGAGCCCGGCTAGCGCCGCGCGCCCCCTGGAGGGGAGGAGTGGGGCGTGCAGCAAGGCTGTGTGCAGGAGGGGCAGCGCTGGTGGGCACTGGGCATTCAGGAGCATGCTGGGGCTGGGAGCCCACACTGCTGAGTGTGCCAGACTGGGCAACTATGTGCCAGGAGCGTGGCGTACCCTCGTGGCACGGGAGGGTCCCCGTGCCCCCAGAGATGCCAGTCTAGATGTGCAGGTTGCAGATAAACCCAGCAAAGGCCCGTGCCCAGCATCCTCCCACCACGCTTCAGGGTGGCATCTGCAGGAAAGCGGTGGGAGAGGACGGGAGGATGCATCCAACTCCATCTGGAAAAGGGACACGTGGCACCGGCTGTTCAAAGTCCCCCCTGGGAAAGTTAGTGGACAGGAAGAACGAGGGGGACAGCAATGCAATTGGACCTAAAGACGGCGAGGAGGACGACAACAGGATCAGCAGCAGTAGAAGTGACATCGACAGCGACAAAGACTGGAAATGAACTGAGAAGGGAAACCCCAAATCGGGGCCAGGACTAAGGGACTGTGCTTGGGTTAGGGGAGGGCAGAGGGTGGGTGCGCAGGGGAGTGGGTGTAGTTTTTGTAACAGGTGCATGGGTTTCTTAAGGTAGTTTTTAAAAGAAAAGGTGCAGTGGAAGTCTATGATAGAGGATGTGTATACATACCTAAATGTATGTATGTATGTATATATATATATATAGTTATATTTTAATTTTTTAAAAGATGGGTGGCATCTGCAGGCTCCTTGGACTTGTTCAGGGCACTGGGTGCTGGGCCGTGCCTCTGCTCTGTGTCCCCATCGGGATCCACCTTTGGCCTTCGCTCCCAGCCCAGCAATTCCACGTGTTGTCCCCAGTGATCGGGCCTCGTGGCCTCCCTTTAACTGAGAGGGCGTATAGTTTGCAGAGGGCTTGGACCAACCATCCCTATGTGATCAACAGGCCTGCCCCCATGGCATCCAGCTTGGGATAAGGTGTGGGGGGTGGGTGCGATGCCAGTGCTGGGAAGGGCGCACTTCCCAAGCAGCCCCCAGGTGGCACTGTCACTCCTCGCTGTCCAGCTGTCAGGCAGTGCCAGCCGGGCGCCAGGGGGAGCGCGGCCCCCAGGGTTAGACCTGGGTGCTCAGGTCGGCTGCAGCTCAGACACCCCTGTGCTGCAGCCTGGGGACAAGGGCAGCCCCAGCCCTGGCCATCCTTGTGCTGGGATGTGGGCTTCTCCCCGCAGGGTCTTGCATCCATGTGGTCTTGCTTCTGAGCTGAGCGCTCCCCAGCGCTCAGCCCCGTGTCAGTGGTTGTCCTCCTCCAGACCCACGACAGGCTGCTGAGATTCACCGTCCCTTCAGCCCTCAGCTTCCCTTGCAGTGCTGCTGTTGCTACCCCTCGTTTGCAGCAGCCCTCAGCATTGCTCTGGGACCTGGGTCAGGTGCTGGGGTTGGGGGTGGTTTTGGAAAAACTTCATCAGTCAGGTTTCAGTTCTGCAAAAGCAAAAACACTACTCAGAGCTCCTACGGCGCAGCGTGAAAGGTCTTCAGTGCTGGGCGATGGGGGACCTAAAGGGCTTCAAGCAGAAGCCAAACCGCTGGGTGTTGCAGGGGGAGGGAGGCCCAAGGCTGCAGAGAAGAATAGGCTGGGGCTGCTGAGCTCTTAAGGGCAGTAGGAAATGTAGCCTGCGATTCACCAGGTCACTAAGGGAGATTGGGGCTGGCTCGTCACTGAAAGTAGGATTCTGGAAGGATTTGAGGCTAATGAACAGCTCCAGGTGAAAGAAAAACCAGTCAACGCATATGATGGGGCTGATCTGGTCTGGTAAACTCCATCTTCCCTTTTAATTCCACTCCATTTTGCCTTGAGCTCCCCCACCACCCTCGCTAAGCTCTTCCTCCCGAGCCGCTCCACCCAGACACGGGTAAGTAGGACCCTTAATAGAGGGAGCAGTGTCTTCTTGGATACTCACTTGGGGCCCCAGAGATGCAGAACTTTCTGTAAAGGAGTTGTTTTTGCTTTGGGTGGTGGAATGAGAGGGCTGTTATGATAAGTCTGCTTCATCACCTGTGCAGCAGGGGTAAAGAGCTGGACAATCCCCCCAGAGAAAGGTGTGAGGGTTAATGCCTGCAAACGAGCATGCAGATCTCCCAGAAGAAGTAGGAATGTAACAGACACAAGTGCCCAGATGCGTCTTGTACATGGACACATGCACACCCCACACACATGCACACACAACCCACCCCCCACACATTACACATCTCACAAAAATCTTGTGCATATACACATGCACGCACACATGCCTCCCCACATGCACTGCAGACGGGGACAAACACTGGCACGCATCTTGTGCATACACATGCACAAAACCCTTTACACATCCAAACCCTCCCGCACATACACAAATGCGTCTTGCACAACTACAGCCTCCCCGCATGTGCCCTAAGTGCCCACTGACATGTGCACACACGCAATAGACACTGCAAATACATGTGTCAAACACACTTACTCTGCATAGATACACACACACGCATAATCATATGTGCAAGCACACATGTAGGGCAAATAAAGGAAGTGAGTGCCAGGAGCATGCTCAGTCCTTCATCATCCATCAATAAGTCTGCAGTTAAGTGTTGGTGAGCTGCGTTACATGGACACCTCTAGCAGACCCAATCCCAGTCATGCATGGGCGCATGCACACCACATCTCCACCCCTCACACACACAGGCTCCCTGTACTCTTTCCAATAATCATTGTGTGTCTATACCACCCTCCTTTAAAAACCACCTGTCTTCTTATCTCCATCTACATAAGCCTGTGTGAAGCCGCAGGGGTACTTCAAAGGAAATTTGCTGAGCTCTGTTCTCAGAACCAGTGCACCACAGACTACCTAGATAGTTATCGCAGGAACTTTGGCAGGAAGGCGCGTACAGCTCGTCACAGACAGCTCCCTCTCTTCTGGGTTATCCTTTGCATCAGGCTTTGTGCCCAGCCTGCCCTGATCCCCTGCATCTCCAGGGTCTCTAGACTGTACAGGATCCTCACAATATTGGTATAGCCAACTCAGATGAGTGACACACTCTCTGGGGTTTTCATTAAAGCTCCAGCTCCTGGAGTCATGGGATGATATGATTTTATTGGTTTTTTTAGGAACTTATTCGCTTTTTGCTTGCAAAGAAGGGTCGCACAATAGGACCCTCAATGCTCAGAAGGCAGAAAACCCATGAAAAGAGTCCCCAGTCTCTTGTTTAAAACCGTCATGAATTTTCAGCCAATCCCATGATTTTCTGTTTGTTTAGAGGGGGAAGGGGAGAGGAAGGCTGACTCACCACTGGTGCACATTTGCAGCTGGAAACGCTGCTCAATGGAAAGTCCCTTTTGCAGCTGAAACAAAGGCCTCTCTCCTGGTCTCTTCTTGGGGGGAGAGAGAGCAGCACTCTACCAAATATAAGTGCACAGGAGTCACCAGAGCCGTGGTCCATCTAACTCTCCCTCCTCCTTCAAGTGGCTGCTGCTTCAGATGAAGGGGCAAAGAACCCCCCTTGGCAGTCAGTTGGTAGAGTAACCAGCAGTAGAAGCTATTTCCTGACCCCCTACTAAAGCCAACAGAGCTACCCCTAGAGCCCAGCCCAGGAGGTAATGGAGAAGGATGCACAGGGCACCTTTAAGTGGTGCACAGTAAAGTGATCCCTGCCTTTACAGGTGCTGCCATCCCTGAGCCCACTTCTCTTTCTCCCTTTTTCAGGAGTGAAAGCAAGACCGAGTGGTCTGGAGGAGGGGTGGGGGGGAAGCAGAGAGAGGGCAAGCAGGTGAGCTGGAGGGAGGGGGAACGTCAAAACTTTGGGGGCGATGGGAAAAGGCACGGAGCAGTAGCCATGAGGGTCAGGGCACACCGGCCTCAGCCATGCCACGGGCGTGAGAGCTGCCATGACAAATGGGGTTAATGCCGTCAGGCCTGGTTCACACCCTGGTTGCGAGGCACCAGCAGGGAACTGGCAGAAGTGCAGCTGCCTGAATCCCTTTTGTTGGCTGGAGCTGGGAGGGGCTGCCGAGGCCTTCCAAATATTCCTGGCAAAGAGTGGCTGAGCCGAGAAACCAGGAGGTGCAGTCCTGCTTTCGACAGGCACAGAAGTGCTGCAAATCCAGCCCGGGAGCTGGATCTACCCCAGCTGGGGGAGTAACAGGCAGCCAGACCCTCCTCAAATCCCAGGCACCTCTTAGGTGTTGTTGTGCAGCTCCTCCCGTGGCTGGAGCCCTTATGGGGGGACGGGACAATGGGGCTGAGCAGGTGGGTGGGATTCTGAAAAGAGACTGGATGGGAGTGAGCAGGCTGTGGGGAAGGGGCAGCTGGCTGAGCAGTGGCAGTTGCTTTACAGAGGCCTCCCTACCTCAGCTCCAAAGCCTGGTCCCCTGCACCCACCATGCACGCATGCCCTTTATGTTTGCAAGGGCCAGAGCTCTTGATACACAAAAACCTGGAACTGCTTTGGGGCAGAGTGCCTGCACATCACAGGGGCAGGTCAGACTCACAGTGGGAGAAGCTCCCGTTTTAAGATAAGTGTCACCGGGCAGGCCCAGCTGGACACCCAGACTGAGCTCCCCCAGCTCTAGCTACTGATCCCAACCCCATGCCCAACAGCCAGTGGGCTGGTGGCTGCGTCCCCTCCAAGGCATGCCATGGAGCGGGACTTGACGTTATATAACCTCCATACGATTGGCTCAAGCATAAACCACAGAAGCTGTACTCTCACCCCAGATGCATCACACAGTCCTTCCAAGTGTCCCTGGCTTTGTTACGCATCCACAGGCCCAGCCAAGATGGGAAATTCCCATGCAGAAGCCTGGGCTGCAGGAGCACCCAGAGGATCCACCATACTGTCCCATGCCTCCCAGTACAGGAACTGGGGTAGGTACTCACAGGGACTCCCTGCTGCCTCTCCCTGCAGGAGGCACCACGGGAGACATACAAGGACATGGAGCAGAGTCCAAAACAGGATGCTGGGCAGGCCAGACTCCTATTGCATGGTACCTTTGTCCCATATGGCAACGTCGCACCAGATATTCCTTGGTCAGACCCTCCTGATCCATCCCCATCCCTCTCCTAGCCCCCTGTCAGGCATTATTTCTAGCACCTGAGCTGGCCTCCTTACAGCATTTTACCACCATTCGCCAATGTGCTTGACTTGAAGGTCTGAACAGAGCAGGGTGAAACTACAGCACCCATACAAGAACGCTAGAACCAGTGAAAGGAAAGTGAGAGCGCCACTGGTAGAGACTGATCTTGACTGCAGTCTGGATACAACGGAAAGGCAAATTTAGGAGGAGCTCAACCAAGGACAAGGATCCCAACCCTGCAAGGCCGGTAAGGGAAGCAAAGAAAGATGGCAAGGTGTTTAACCCCTGCAGAGTCCACCCAGCATTAGAGAAGCAAAGAGAAAATCAGGCTAGAAGTGGGAAAATTGTTCCTTACAAAGCATTTCTTCCTCAGCTATGGAAATGGCTTGGTGCCTGGGCTGCGAGCTTCCTTGTATGACCACCTTTGATGACTCGCTATACCAGTGGTTTTCAACTTGTGTTCACGGATCCCTGGGGGGCCATAGCTTGTGTCTAAGAGGTCTGCATAAGATGACTAGGATCAATGAAAAGTATGCGAATACCCGCACTTACAATTCACAGGGGTCTGCACCTCCACGTGAAATTTCCAAAGTGGGCTGTACCTCCACTCAAAAATGTTTAGGGGTCTGCAAATGAAAAAAGGTTGAAAACCATGGCTATACCTTAGGGGTGTCAGATACAGCCTATGGGCTGGATCTCGCTCACAGAGCCATGTCATCCAGCCCACGGGGCTCCTGGAACAACCAGGAATTTGGGGGTGGGGCCTACTACCAAATCCCAGAGTCCAAAGTCCCATTGGGGATGCATATTGGCAGCAGAGGGGAGAATGGTGGATGTGATCTAGGAATCCTTGGTGATTAATACCATCATTGCTTACTCCACCCTGGAGGTAGATCCAGATCCATACCATAAGGCACCTCACTTTCCAGATCCAGCCTGCAAGGAACTCCTCTGTCTGGATCCAGCCTCGGGGACTAAGGGAGTTTGACACTCCTGCATTTTCTTAAGGGACCGTCACACTCGTCACACTTGACCTCACGCAGAACAGAAGATGAAAGAGCTCCCAGGCAGATGTGTGAGGCCAGGGATGCAGCAGGATGTTAAAGAGCTTGCTGCCCATCGGAAGGTCATTGCACTTTAATGCCCTTTGCTTTATCTGTGGCCCATTAGGGTATAGCTGGTGTTTTGGGGCACTGTGGCTGGTAGCTGTTAGGGGCGTTTGCGAAATTCAGAAGAACAGTTAGACAAACACTTGCCTAGTGTGGTTTGGATAGAGATGATCCTACCTCAAGTAGAGGGCTGGACTAGATGGCCTGCAGAGGTCCCTTTCAGCCCGAGTTTTCAATTATTCTAGGACTCTGACTGTACTCACACTAGCAGTTGTACCAGCACGATCCAAAAAATTAACCACAACATATCCTTAAATGACACAGGGTACAGACAGACATATGCAGACAACTGTGTATATGGCACAGGTTTTGTATAATAACACAAGTTGTCTCAGCAACAGGAATGGACAGATATGCTACTATCCCAGCAGCTTGTAGCTATTATTGAATTTCAGAGATAGGCAACATGGGAGCAGGTTTATGCCTTTAGCCCCCCAGCCTTCTCCGATTGCTCCCTCGGACACTGCTCTACCCCATAACCCTTCCACTGAACCACTACTTTTGCAGCTACTGCAGGAGGAACATAGACAGACAACACCTACAAGTGTGACTTAACCCAGTAATGCCTTTACCCCTGAACCTTTCAGAGCTAATTCTCCAGCAGATTAAGCAAAGTTCAGGATGTTGCAACCCCAATGCAGTTACACTAGTGTCAGCATTGCATCTGCCCAGATCTATGGTTATACTGGGACAAAAACTGTATATAAAGCACCTGAAGAGGCAACTTTCCTTTAGTGTTCAGCAGCCAATGTGAACCCCTTATACTGAGCTCTTCTGACAATTCAGCCTTACACCCTGCACTGAGAGCTGTGCCTATCCGCAAACTGCAGTTCTGATGTAGCAATCATTGCGAACTGCTAACCGCCTTTGAGGGAGGAAGTGCTAGCAAGTCACTGTGTCCTGTTTGATGGCTGTTAAATTATATCAGATACATCCAGATTCAATAACCAAATAGATTAAAAACAGTAGTTTGTTTCGTGCTGTAGCATCTAGCTAATGATCGTTCCAGCAATGTATAACAACACCTTTGGCCCTCATGCTATGGCATAATTGCTTTCCAAGCCTGTACAAATATCAAAGCTAGGCAAGTCTGAAGGGTATGGTTATTTTAATAGGGTTCATAAAGTTGTTCTCTTGACCAGGAGACGTTGTGTTTTGTTTCGTTTCACAGCCGTGTTGTGATGGTGAGTTGTCATGTGACCACCTTCCATCCTGCATCGTGGGGATGTAATACTTTGTCACGACATCACTGCATTGCAATGTGATGATGTCACATCAAGACTTGATGTCACATGGTGCAGCATGACAGTGGCACTGTGCTCTGTGTCACAATAGGGGGCATGCCATTGTGACACGATCATTTGAACCATAGAGGTGGCGAATCAGCCTACTGGCAAGAGCAGAATGCTGCTGGGAAGTGTTCAGCTCTCTGTTTGCAGAGATGTGAATGCCCTGAGATTACAGCCAGGA
>NW_005843044.1:288659-291442 GCF_000455745.1 Alligator sinensis
ATGCCCTAGTTAATAATCTCCTAGGAGTTATTAATGCCACAGCTCTCCAGGGAGGCTGATAAGGCTTCCAGCAGGCAGGGGTACTGCTGCTGCAACTGGTTATTGTTCTTCAGCAACACACAGAAGAAGGAAGGATGGCTCAGGCTGTGTTTGTTCTGGTTGGCGGCAGACACGACAGGGCCCCTTGTGCTCAAAAGGGCCTTTGATCGGGAATCTTCAGCCAGGACAGCCAATGTAAGGAGGCAGCCAGAAAAAAGCTGCGAGAACCCTGCACTGAGCCCTGCCTCTCAGTCCTGCCCACCTGCTGCGAAGCCAAAGCTATATTTCACCTGGGGTCGATGAGGAAATGCAGCCAGTTCCTAGTATCCGTTGGCCCAATGCCATGGGTCTCACAGTATTGCCAACTCTCATGATTTTTTGGCATTGTTCGTAAAGTCTGTGCTTCAGGAATGTGAAAAACTTTCAAGAGAGCGAGCTAAGTTTTTTCACATTTCTGAAGCACAGACTTTAAGAACAGCACCAAAAATCATGAGAGTTGGCAATGCTGGGTCTGCCCAGAGCCCTCGCTTTCATACAGCTTTGGAGCCTAGGGGGTAAGTGCTGCTCCTCTCCTCCTTCCCCTCCCCAGCAGAGGGAAGGATGAACAGCACGTGTTCACCCTAGAGCCATGCAAAAGCAGGGGCTCCAGCCAGACCCCACCCTGGTGAGCTGGAGAGCTCCCAGCCAACTCAGAGCCCGCCCTGACCAGGTACTGGGCTCAGAGCTCACTACACTCAGGTGGCACAACCAACATGGGTGAGCCACATCCCTTCATTACCCCATTCCTGGATCCACTACTAATAGGGCTGCGTGGGTACCTGGCTGCCGGATGGGAGTGGAGTCTGAGCTGGAGGCAGGCCTTCCTTCAGAGATGGGCAGCTGGGAGGAGCTGGACTTCCAACACTAGAGCAAAGAGAACAGGAGATGCCAAGGTCACGCCTCAGATCAGGGTAAGAGAGAGGGCTGCTGAAGCATCGGCCTCCTGGCTAGGATCAGTAGAGGGTCTGCAGGGCTGTATCCTCCCCCATAGGTGCAGCTCATGCCATCATCCACCCAGACCACCACAGAATCAGAGAAGTCAACCAGAAGGCACCTCCAGAGGTCATCTATAGTCTAACCCGCTGCCAGAGGCAGGATCACCCCATCCAAACCATCCTACACAAATCCCTTACCTAGCCTATTAGCAAAACTACAGTCAACCATGACACAACTGAAAGACATAAACACCCTAGCCTGCCACAGGTAAAAGCAGGGAGATCATCTCACATGCCAGGAAATGGTGACATACTAACACACTGGAGTCAGTGCCATCCAGGGAAAATGGGCTGGCTTGAAAAATACCAATTATCCTTCCACAGGAAATTTCAGAGCTTTCCTTCTTAAAATTTCCCATTACTATTTTTTAATTGTTTAAAGAAACACACTGAAACATTAAATAATATTTATTTTCAATGAATTATTTTTGGTTAAAAAAAAAAGTGGGTTGGGGGGGGGGTAAGGAGGCAGAGAAATATGTCCTGACAAAGTCCCTTTTTTATTTAAACAGCTAAACTTCTCGTCCCAGATTAAAGTCTGCGGCATGTTCAAACAGCCCAGTTTTCATTCAGAAAAACAAGTTCGGCCAACTCTGCTACCTTGACCCTTGATTCTAATTCCCAGATAGCATCGCTTCTTCAGTAGGTTATGATGCCAGCTTGTGACCAGTCAAAACCTGGCCTCAAACCACCAAATCATTTCACACGGGCCTCCAAAGAGCCACTGATGATCTTGGCCAGATCTGAACCAACAGTGCTGGAACAGAAGTGAGAAAGTATAAGTCTCTGGTTAGTGAAAAAATATCCACTCCTGGACTTTTTCCGGGAGGATTTTGCCCCATCAGCATTTTGGCTGGGTTTGTGGTGTGTTTATGGAAGAGCTTAGAGCAAAGGTTTCCCAGGATAAACCGGGTCTGTCTAATCTGAGCTCCATTTCCCACTCCGTGGGGAACGCAATGAAGTGGGTCCTTTATAAGGAGCTAGGGTTTTAACTCAATCTGCTCCCACGGCCATATCAGCAGAGTTGTATAAAAGTCGGGAGGTGGATGGGCAGGAAGGGTCCTTCAATCTGGGAGGTCCAAACCTCTTGGTTAGGGAATGCAAGCAGGGTCCACAGGAACAGGCACCCGACCACAGCAGAGCTGAGCCAGAGGTGGGAGATCTCTCCAAAGCCCCCCTCACCCCGAGAAGTGCTCCTTTAGTACTCTCAGGCGACACGCTAAATTAGGCATGGACGCTTAACGGTCGATTTAAAGATTATTTTTACTTACACCGAAGATGGTCACGGTGCAGGCAGGAAAACTTGCTTGAGTTGCGGTTACAGACAGGAAAGAAGAGAAGCGGACAAGAGTTCTAAACTCGCAAACTCTAGCCCAATCCGGCTGAAGGCTCTAAAACCGCGAGCCCGTCGTGTCAACCGAAGAAAGTACTCGTACAAAAGAGCTCTGAATATACTCACATGAAGTTTGCTAGGCTCCGTGGAACGAAAGCGCGCAGGGAAGGGTATGTCGAGGGATCAGGCGGCGACGGGGAGAAGAATCGATAGGTGATCAGTCTATCGATCAGCAGCCTGAGGTCAAATCTCCATAGAGGCACTCTGCAGCGTGCTCAAAGTTCTCTGACTTGGGCGGAAACCACCCAAGCCTTTTATACGGCTAGCAAGCCAATCACTAGCCACCACGTGTGAATAATTTAACGCAAGCCAATAAT
>NW_005843044.1:291461-298257 GCF_000455745.1 Alligator sinensis
ACTCTTTGCAACGAGCATTTCTGTGCTGCAACAAAGAAATGCACCCTGCAAAGAAAGCTTCAAATTGGCGGGAATTCTTTTTGTACCAGGGTTTTCCTCTGCAGCAGAAAACTCCACCGTGCAAAGAAGCTGCAATTTAGCGGGAACATAATTCAGTGGTGCCAAAGCGCGCGCGCACACACACAAAAAAAAAAAAAAAAAAAAAAAAAAAAAAAATCACACCTTTGGGTTGTGACAGGAACATGCTGGAGGAACTGTGGCCCAGGGAGCTGGCCTCATCCCTGGCAGTTGTAGGGCCTGGCTTCTAGTCTGGCTACTTGATCCCACTGGAGCAGAATCATAGGATCAAAGGACCAGAAGGGACCTGCAAGATCATTAAGTCTGGTCCCCTGCCACGGGCAGGAAGTTATTGGGCTCAAACAAGCTCAATAAGGTGCTTATGCAGCCTCATCTTGAACACCTCTAAGGATGGCAACTGCACCACCTCTGCTGGGAGCGTGTTCCAGGTTCTGGTAACCCTTACAGAAAAAAGTTTTTTCTTATGTCCAGCCTAAATTTTCCCCTCTATTAGCTTGTGCCTTGAGGTGCCTCCCTGACGAGTTGCTCCCCTAGATCTTGATGCTCACCCCTTATGTACCTGTAGGTAGCTATCAAGTCACCTCTCAGTCTTCTCTTACTCAGACTGAACAGACCCAGGTCCTGGAGCCTCTCTTCATAGGGCCTATCCTCCAGGCTCCTAATCATTTTTAAAGAAGGGGTGGCCCTTCTTTGTACTTTCTCAAGCTTATCCACATCCTTTCTGAAGTGCGGTGCCCAGAACTGGACACAGTACTCCAGCTGTGGCCTCACCAATGCTTCTTATCTGTGCAGCTTCCCCCTCCAGAATCTAACCTTGCAACGTGGTGGTCAGAGGGTTGTGCTAGACAGGCACAGAGCTGTTGGTTCAGAGGCCTGAAAGCTGTCAACAGGCTCTGCATCATGGGCAGCACTATCAGGAAGCCCCTGCTACTTGTTACACTACCCTGCTGTGGGTAAAGGGGGCTCTAACCCAGGTCTCCTACTTCCTAGAGAAGTGTCCCAACCAGCCAGCTGCTGAGGTTCTCCTCCCCTCCATACCAGCTTTCTTTTGGACTGATGCTTGTTCAGGTACACACTTGAGTAGCTGCATACAGACTTGGTCAGTGGATAGCTGGCCATGCCTTGTCAGTCTATGCACATGTGCTCACGTGTCCACAATGCAGAGGTTAGGCTGAACACAGCCAGGAATGGGGCTAGAAACGTGCCATCTCTATCTGTAGTCCGAGGAAGGATGCTGCTGCTTCTGCTCTTTGCTGGCTCAGAAGAGTAGCATACAGGTTCCTTGTCTCATGCCAGGCAAGCCCAACCCTTAGGCACTCGACTGAGAGGCACCAGTTTGTTAGACAGAAGGTAAGGTAGAGGTGCACCTCCTAGAGAGCTCACCAAATGTGGCAGCTTCTAGTCCCCCAGCAGGCTCCAAGTCACCCAATCCCCTCTTTCACCATGCTTGAAGCACTGTTGTGTCTGCAAGCTGCACCCTCTGACCCGTCCCGTGCAAGGAGGTTTGGCACTCCAGCAGCCATCAGGCCCAAGAGCGGCAGGCTGCACACAGACAAAATGGAAAACCAGAGGTCAGTTGCCTTTGTCCGCCAGGCCTAATTACAACCAGACCTCGTGGGGACAGCCCCAGCCCTCCCCAGTCCTAAGCCAGCATGCAGCTGCACAAGGACATCCTCTAGCAGGCAGCCAGGGGAAGAGACATGGGAGGGAGGAGAATCCGCCCGTAGGAGGGGATGGGGGCAGAGCTGAATTCCACTGGTGTCAGGGCAGCGCCCCCCCGTTCCTGTTGCAGATCCCTTCCACCACCTTCTTCTCCCACCCCCTCTCTGTTCCCGTCTCTTCCTCCCACTCTTTTTTCCGGTTCCTTTCATTCCTTCTGCATCCTATCTCCCTCCACCCTGTCCCATACACTTCCCTTCCTCTTCTGCCTCATAATAGAAAGCCTAGACCACAACACTCCCCACAAAACATTAACTCCCAGGTCTGACTCTACATGGCAGACCCTGCCTGTTGTCTCACCTTGGACTCAGAACAGGACAGAGCTACCAACTTCAATGAAGACACTTCTGATTTATATACAGGGCACTCAGGCTCAGCTGATCCTGAATTACACCTGGGTAAGTGGGAGGAAACTCATGCCCAGTTGAACCACTCCTGATTTACAACCTAATTTACACCTGGGTGGTTGAAAGAGGAGTCAGGCCCAGTGGCTTTATTCTGGGGAGAGTGAGTAGATGATCAAGCTCAGCTGAAGTGCTTGTAAGTTTACCTCCAGGTGAGAGAGGGGAATCCAGCCCAACCAAGTGACTCCCCATCCACCCCAGGGCACTTGCTGGCTTTGGACTTCATAAGCATGCCATGGGAGCAGCAGAGCCTGGAGGGTTGTGGGGCTACAGAGCTGGGGTTTCAGATTCAGGGACACTAGGCTAGTGCTATCCAAACTTTTACTCAGCGTGACTCCATTTATGGCCCTTCACTCCCCCACCCACTGGTGTTGCAACCTCATTTGGGGTCACACACGGCCCACCATTTGGGAACCGCTGCACTAGGCCTTTCGTTGAGACCAGGGACCTCTCTTCCAAGCAGGTCTGCAATTACCCCGCTACCTGCATTCAGAGCAAATTAGAACAAATAGCAGCACAGTGCACGGGAATGCCAGCTAGTCAGCTTCAGGTGCAGACACTCCACAGACAAGTCCAGACTCTATTTGATTTTGGGAGGAAGCCGAGATTCCCAAGCTCTGTGGGCATGGCTTCAGCCTTCACTGGCACCTCACGTCAACCATCCTTACGCTGCTGCGGACAAACCCTGCAGAAGAGAGCGAGGTTTTCTATAGTTATATCTCTGCAGTTTCTGTAAGGCCAGTGCTCCTGTCTCGTGGAAACCTCCGCAGTATAGGTTATTACAGCCAGTCAGCAGCCACAGCCCTGAATGCAGCAGCTCCCTTGATTTGTGGCTTTTTTTAAGGTGTTTCCAACAACCAAGGATTAGTGTTAATTGCTTTCCACCCTTCCCCTGTAATCACAGGCAATTGTCAACTTCCATCTCTTTATTGTAGCCTTCCCTTTTAATGCTCAAGAGCTGGCTCTGCTCCCTCCACACCCAGTGCCTGAAGCTCCAGCTGTTCTCTTTTTTTTGCTGGGTTCCCAGGTACTGGGGAAATTTTACCTCTGGCCTCCCCTTCGCCTGCTCTCCCTGTGCAAAAGTATTCACTCCAGCAAACATCCCAAGTGCAAGCCCTATCTGGGCCCACAGGTGTAGCTGTCAAGCAGGGCTGGAGTCGCTCTGGAGGCTGCTGCTTAGGGCTGGGTTTTCCCTCTCTGTTTAATTTGAGTGTAGGCCCATTGCAGTGAACTGAGCTCTCAGCCTGGCCTCGGCAGTAGCCCTTGCTGTCTCCACTACGGAGACAGCCCAGTACTTTCTGCTTGCTGTCTCAGTTCCCAAGTGAGGCTGCAGCCTGAGCAGAGGCCAAGCCTGCCCCACTACAAGCAAATCTAGCACGTAGCACACAACAAATATTCCAAGCATAAGTCCTGTCCCTCTCCCTGGCCCTTCCTTTAGGGCCCATCCACGCTCAGGAAAACGGGGGTTCCCACGTCATTGCTCAGGAAAGGGATTCCCATGTCATCAGGCCCCCAGAGCTGTTCTCCTTATCTTGGCTTCTCTGAGTGGAGGAGCTCCCACCTTCCTGTAACCTCTCAATCCTCTGTGCCATGAGACCTCCTGCTCAGCTGCAACAGGTGATGATCGGGGCCTCTCTGCCCAGGCACCTCACTGCTAGATGACCACTTTCCTGATCAACCAGTTTGCTTGGGTAGGGACCAGCCTTTTGTTGGGAACAATTCCACGTCAGTGATAGAGCACTTAGGTCAAGCACGCTGTGTTGGCTTGGCTCAGTGCTACTAACCCACCTCACTCCTGTCCTGCAGGGAGAGATGTCAGCATCAAAGAAGACAAAGAAGGTGCACCTTCCAAACAGACTTGGCAGCTCACTAAAGATGCGTATAGAGAGTGTGTAACATCAGCGAGGTTTTTTTCCCCCCATCACTCTCCTCTAAGGCAGTCCTACCAAGGGTAGAGGACATTGTCTTTCCCATTGTATCACTGCTCTTCCCTTTTCAAAGAATGGCTGCCCTGGACTAAATCAGAGCTCTGCCTAGTCTGGCATCATTGCCTTCAGATGGCACTTCCAAATGGGTAAAGCCCTCTGGAAATCTAAAGGGCTGTTTCCATTATGGAAGCAATTATGATGAATCACAAATGACCTGAAGCTTGAGGCTCGCTTTCCCTTTAAATGTCATCTTTTGATCTAAGTTTACAGCTTAATTAATAAAGTTAATGAAGGATTGGCCAACAGTGAGCACCTATTTATATTACCAGGAAGGAATGATTTTTGTCCCAACCCCAAACCCAGACACCATTAACCTTAGTCAACTTATGGTCCAAAACCAGACAGTCAGGAGGTGGTTCCTTACTGACTCAGTGGGTCTGGATCAGGCTCTCATACCAGCTTCTCCAAGAACCAGACAGCTGGATATTGTCCTATGACAGCTCTGGTCCCCACACATCCCAGCCCTCTGGGAAAATAAGATGCACTTAGTATCATTTCCCAAAAATGATCAGTGAAAGCAAATTCTGGGAATTCTTACTGAAAAACCTGATGAGCCAGTTGGTCACAAGCTTGTGCAATGCAGTAGGCAGCTAACCTCCCTACGTATAGCACTGCCTACCATCCGCAGGGAGACTTTCTCTGTTGATCCTTAACTCAGTGACCTGCCTAAGACAGAAAATGCTCTTTCATGAAATAGTTGGGGGGGGGGGGGGGGGCGTAATTGATCTTGGATCAACTTGCCAATGGGCTGTGCAGGGCTCATTGTTATCTGGAATCTATCACCTGAGCCTGGCTGCCTTTCTCCAAAACATCTGCTCTAATTCAGCCAGAAGTTATGGACTTGATGCAGACATCACTGGGTGAGGTTCTCTGGAGTGTGTTGCACACAGCTCAGGCTAAATGGTCACAACAGCTACTTCTAGCGTAGGAATCGACAGTACCCGAAGTCCTGGAAGGTACCAGGCAACTGTGCAAAACTGTCTCGTCAACCTCCCCACTCCTTTCAGTCTTCTCCATCCAGTACCTTTTGCGACATTGCTTTAACTCATTGTGAGATACAAAGAGGCAGATCTTCAGCTGCTGTAAATCAGGAATCACTGGCTAAAATGCTCTGCCCACACTCTGTAAAAGGTCAGACCAGACTAGGCTTCTTCTAGCGCTGAATGTCTCTGAAGCTGCATTTCTTCAGTGGAGATAGACTGGTTTCCACCACTCTATCCACAAGTTTTCAATGTCCCACTGATTTTTTTTCTACTGTTCCTTGAAGTTAGGTCAAAGGAGAAGGTCAAGGTGGAGGAGACATGTAAGTCCTTCCGGCTGCACATGAGACAGACAAGATTTTTGCAACCAAAGAGCATGTGGGGAAGTGGTTTCAGTTACCAGGAAGCGCTAAGGTTTCTAATTGCATACCCTGGATGGGGACTCATCTCCTGTTTATCACTGAGAATGGTATAGGGGTGACTTTCATCCGGGACCAGATGGGGATTGGTGTTCTTCAGCTTTCACACGTACCACCCAAGTAGCTGTGACATCAGGGTGCTGCTCACAGTATCCTGCTTCAACATCTTCCACAATCCATGGCAGCATCTTCACTTAGTATTTCCACTAAAGCATTCATAGGTGAATAGTTAATGCTTGGGTTAGTTTTCAGGGGCAACATTTTATTATTATAATGAATGGGAAGCCACAATTCACAGATTCATAGAGTCAGAGACTCATAGATGTTAGGGTCGGAAGGGACCTCAATAGATCATCGAGTCCAACCCCCTGCATAGGCAGGAAAGAGGGCTGGGTCTAGATGACCCCAGCTAGATGCATATCCAACCTCCTCTTGAAGACCCCCAGGGTAGGGGAGAGCACCACTTCCCTTGGGAGCCCGTTCCAGACCTTGGCCACTCTAACTGAAGTTATTCCTAATGTCCAGTCTAAATCTGCTCTCTGCTAGCTTGTGGCCATTATTTCTTGAAACCCCCAGGGGCGCCTTGGTGAATAAAACCTCACCAATTCCCTTCTGTGCCCCCGTGATGAACTTATAGGCAGCCACAAGGTCACCTCTCAACCTTCTCTTGCGGAGGCTGAAAAGGTCCAGGTTCTCCTGTCTCTCCTCGTAGGGCTTGGCCTGCAAGCCCTTAACCATACAAGTGGCCCTTCTCTGGACCCTCTCCAGGTTATCTGCATCCCTCTTGAATTGCAGCGCCCAGAATTGCACGCGGTACTCCAACTGCAGTCTGACCAGCGCCCGATAGAGGGGAAGTATCACCTCTTTGGACCTATTCGTCATGCATCTGCTGATGCACGATAAAGTGCCATTGGCTTTTCTGATGGCTTTATCACACTGCCGACTCATGTTCATCTTGGAGTCCACTAGGACTCCAAGATCCCTTTCTGCTTCCGTGCCACCCAGCAGGTCATTTCCTAGGCAGTAGGTGTGCTGGACATTTTTCCTCCCTAGGTGCAGCACTTTGCATTTCTCCTTGTTGAACTGCATTCTGTTGTTTTCTGCCCACTTGTCCAACCTGTCCAGGTCTGCTTGCAGCTGTCCCTGCCCTCCGGCGTGTCCACTTCTCCCCATAGCTTTGTGTCATCCGCAAACTTGGACAGAGTACA
>NW_005843044.1:298760-316308 GCF_000455745.1 Alligator sinensis
TGGCCGGTGCCTTCAGCACCCTCGGATGGAGCTCATCCGGGCCTGCCGACTTAAAGGCATCTAGTTCTTCCAAGTGACTCTGCACCATCTCAGGGTCTACGCATGGTAGTCTGGCGCCTTGCTGCTGCCTCTCTACAACCCCAGTGAGAGACTTGTCGTGCCCCTCGCTTAGGAACACTGAGGCAAAGAACTCATTGAGGAGTTCAGCCTTGTCCCCTCTGTCCGTCACCAATTGCTTCTGCCCATTTAGCAGGGGTCCTATTCCTCCCTGGGCCTTCCTTTTACTCCCTATATATCTAAAAAACAATTTCTTGTTATCCTTAACTTGGGATGCCATCCTCAGCTCCGTGGTAGCTTTGGCCCGTCTAACTGCCTCCCTACAAGCACGGGGCTTTTGTCTCAGGTTGTCTGTATATTCAGGCAGATGTCTCTGCTTCAGTTATGCTCAGGCTCTGGCTTGAAGAACATAATCCCAGTTTCAAGGCTTCTGTTGTCTAACATTAAAATTTCAGTTCTCCCCCACAATTATGTTGCAACCTCTATGGAAGACTAGCCACATAAGGACTGGGTCCCAGCTCCTGAAAAGGCAGTGAATGGATCCAGGCCCATATAAATATCTGTGAGGATCACAGTCTTCAACCCTCTGACTCTTAGAAGTGGGAAGGAAGCACAGATGACTCAGCAGATGATCCTCAAGGGATCCTGTTTATCAGAATAAGCCAGCAAAAGCAGGGAAGGAGCCAGACAGATGCACAGCATTGTGAGCATTCCTGGAGGGTTCACAAACCGTTGAAAAGGATCCTACATAGTTCTTCCCTAAAATCCTGTGCAAATGTAGGTGAAAACTGAGCTGAGGTTAACCCTTTGCTTTCCAAATAGTGATCCATCACAGAGAGCTACAAACCAAAGCCCCAGTTCATAACCCCCTTGAGCGCTGGGAGTGCTGATCTGGATTCAAACTCTAAGGCTTCAAGGCAGGATAAAAATCTCTCTCTTCCCAACTCGTCTGTCACAAAGGAAACTTTATGCTAAGTATGAAAAACGATGGTAGCTAAGTGGCTCCCTTTTGCTTTATCCCACATATGGGGAACAAGCGATTACACGGCAGAATTCAGTCCTTGCAAATTTTAGTCCTGATATAAGGAAACAGCTCTTCACATTGTGCTTGAACTTGTGGTTACAGGAAGTCATTAAGGCAATTACTGTGAGTGAATATTTTTACTTTTGGTTTAAGAGGCTTGTTCCTGACCCTTTCAGAATGTGCCCAGTAGTTCTGGATGCTGAGGTACCCCAGGGGACTCCAGGCCCACGCACAAGAATTGCCTGCCGAATTCAGGAGTGGTGTCATCCCTGTACCTCCCTTTGCACAGCTTTGCCCAGATAATCTGCAAGCCCAGTCCAGCTCTCTTTGAATACTATGGGTGCAGGATCAAGCCCCCCAGAGGCAGGATGGGAGGTTCAAGGCTCATCTTCCCCTGCAACATCACATGCAGGCCTCTGTCAGCAGAAGGAAACAGGACTCGATAACCCAGTGGCCTGAATGGAGAATGCTAATCTTAACTCCCATCCGTGGTTTGTTGAGCATGGGGACATGTCAACAGGAAGAGGTCAAAGTCAGCAGAGACCCGCTGGCCCCACTCCTAATGGGGCTGTTAAAGCACTTAATCAAAGGCAGAAGCTCTGGTGTCCCATGCAGCTGCCACTGCAGTGCCTGCCTGGGTCAGTCAGTCTGGCCTCAGACCCACCACTCTGGTCTGGCCTGCTGTTTTTCATTTCTACATGGATTACCCTGGGTGGGAGCAAGCTGGTTCCTGGAGCTCAAGCCGTTAGGACAGTTCTGATGTCTGCCCGTGCTGGAAAGGCCAAGGGGAAAGGGGACAGGCTGCATGGGAGGTAAGGCCAGTGCCTGCAGAGGGGCTTCCAGGGCTCCCTGTGCTGATCTATCTAGGAAGCAGGTATTGTGCCAGCCTTGTCTCCATATCTCTGTACAACTGTCTACCTCTCTGGCATCTTCTAGCAGGCTCTGTCTAATCAGTCCCTCCGTGCACTATGTTCTTTGGTCAGCTCCCCCCACCACCACCACACTCCTCTGTCTGTATCTGTCTGTCATCCAGGCATCTAAGCCCCTTTAGGACCACAGAAGTTGATACACCAGATCAGCCCCAATGATTTTCTATCCAGTCTCCTATTTTGGAGAGTCATCAGCACAGATACTTCGGAAGAAGCCCCTCCCCAGATAATCTGCCTTTGTTTCAGTTCAACCAGACCTGGAATAGGTAGAGACTGTCTTATGTCCTGATGAACAAATGCCTTGACCACGTCAGTTATGATCACTGTTTGCACTGGGGTAGTCAAGAGCCCTGGCCATGCACCAGCAGTCTGCTGCATGAGGCCAGAAGGTTATAGCACCCTGGGGTGCCTTGAGATCCTTTCAAGGGTGCCATAGGATGCACTTTAGTACTGTTAGGTGTGCAAACACAGTTCACATGATAAACCCAGAGATCACAAAAAGGAATCTATAGCATTAAAACCATTACTGGTACTTTTCTGTAGCCAAAAAATGAGTGAAAACGAAGAGCTGGCATTTTCCGAGGGGGGCTTCAAGCCTATTAAGAGATACTTTGAGTCTAAAAAGGTTGAAAGCCACGGCATTAGAACAGGACAGTCCCTGCCCCAGGGAACTCCTGATGTAAATGCACCTCAGCTGGTCCCATTCACAACATAACCCGTGTTCCTTGTCTACCGAGCCAAGTGGGCCCTTAGCAATGGGAAAAAACACAAGTCTCCACGCGGAGGTTAAAAAGTGCTACACATCTGTGTTTATTATTATTAAATATACAAGCCATTCTCTATTTTTAAATAAACATTATTTTTTAATGACTTCATATAAAATAATTCACCATTTCAAAGTATAAAAAAAAAAAAAAAAAGAACAACAGTTTGAACCAAACAGTAACTTCCCCAAAATCAGAAGCTACTCTCTGATCGGCTAATACATGAGCGAAAACGTGACGGGGTGCCTAGCTTCAGTGCAGCAGCCACAGCTTAGGCAGCTTGGGCCCGATTCTCAGCTGGCATGAGCCATCTACTGCCACATCCATTGACTTAGGCTTCGTGAGGATCCAGCCCACCAGTGAGAAAGCGGTATTAACTGGTGCAAGTCTGATCTTGCTTACAACAGTATTGCTCCACTGAGGTCAGTGGATTAATCTCTGAATTAACCTGAGCATGTAAGATTAGACTCTTGTGGCTGCTTGTAGACGTGCCGCGAGGCTGCTCTGATGCCCTGTAATTACAGCACTTCGGAGCAAACTCGTTTAATCGAGTCTGCTGAAGCGTGTTAATTAGCATGCCAGCCTCCGCATCTCATGTATCAGCATCTCTGTGCTTCAAAATGGTGGTGGGGGCACTTTAAAGAGAGCTCGTTTAACAAACTTTAAAGCACCCCATCACCATTTTGAAGTGCGGGGACGCTGATATGTGAGGTGCTGCGGGCGCTCTCTGAGCCACTCTAATTAAAACGCCCCCTCGCCCCCGCAGCACGCGTAAAAACACCCTATGTGCCACGGATACCTGAGCTGCGTGTGTATCTCATTCCAGTCACGTGCCACATTGCTCTTTTGGAATGGCTTGTACCTTTGGAGTTAATAAATATGCTTAAAATATTAATACTATGAATAATAAAAAGTTGGCTTAAATAAGATACCCTTCCATCTTTGAGTAGCATAAAACACACGGGCTATGACACATGGCCCCAGCTTCTGATTTGGGGCCAGATCTTCAGTGGAGTAAATCAGCACAGCTCTGCAGTTAGGCTGATTTGCACCCCCTGAGGCCCTGTCCCTTCCTACAAGTCGGCATGGATTGGTGGAGGGTGCTGGAGAAGAGATGAGGTTGGCATGAAGGTGGCCAGCTTGCAAAGTCCAGCAGGGGCAGTCCTCCTACTTGGAGAGGCCATGAGAGGGCTCTGAATGGAGTGGAGAGGGGGACCAGAAATCAGTGCAGGTAGGACACCAGAATCCCACTCTTGGGAGCATCATTGACAGAAGCAGCCTCCACAGACTGAATAACCAGGATTTAGGGACGGGGATATTTCAACAGTGCAATGGGAGACCAGTGGCCTACTGCACCTGGTCTAGGAGAAAGGAGTCCTGGGATCTAATCCTGGTTCTGACTTATTGATTTACTGTGCAATGTGGGCCAGGTGCCTTAACCTCTTCCAGCAATGCAATGGAGATGGCAGAGACCCCCAGCCACTAGAAAAGCTCCTGATCATCAGAACAGCAGAGCTGGGAGTGGGCTATACACAGGAATAAAGCCTGGCTCAGATCAGGATGACATCTGCTTGCATCCCGAGCTGCACAGATCACTATCACATACCACAGGTTTGCCACACCCACAAGGTGCATTGATACCCTGGCAGTGTACAAGTCCCACGTGACCCTAGTGAGATACACACGTGAGCTCAAATGCCAGCCTGGGGCTGTGCCTGCTGCACCCACATTACTGGATAAAAAGTCCTTTAGAAAATAAAGACATATTCAGTACATTAAAGCACAGTCATGAAAATCCGGTCCATGACATGAGACCAGCTCATGCCTATAGCTCCACACGCAGGGCCTGACCCGCCGCACCCATGGCTGGCCACGCTTGCGCCCTCCAATAAAATACTTTACAGGATAACATTTATCCAATACATTAAAGCATAAACGTGATTAAGGCAGTTCTCCCAGCCCGAGGCCAGCTCGGGGTCCTTAACTAACTGGCTGCAGAGTACCAGGAACAGGTTTCCCTTGGCCAGGGACAGGCAGAAGGATGGAATTAGAGGCACAGGATCCAGAAGGAAGAGGCAGGGGCCCAGTGCACGGGACAGGGGCACTGAGCCAGGCCACCTGCAGTTGCTTACCTCTGGCATGTCCTGCACAGGTGCCCACAGGGCGGAAACACAGGCAAAGCAGTGCGTATTCACAGTGCAGAGGTTTGGCTTCCCCTTGGGGTTGGGAACTGGAAGCTCAATCAGCCAGTTTGCTCTCCCAGTGCCAGGTCTCCAGCACCTCTTGGGAATGGAAGAGGGAAGTGGAAGCAAGGACAATGGGGTGCAGGTCCCCTCTCCTCTCTGCCAGGCCCCCAACGTGGGGGTCAGGGCAGATGAAGGAAGGGGTGCAATGCACCCCACTGCTGCGTTCCAGCCCCATGCATGGGAGCCTCAGCAAGTAGGAAGCCAAACACACCATGCTGCCCCCTAAGGCCTCCAGCCCAGGGCGTGAAGGAAGGAATGAGGCAAACACTGCCTGTCACAGCTAGAGCCAAGCTCCCAGGTGTGGCAGCTCTGGGGCAAAAAGGGGACAAGCAGGTGGGGATGTACTGGCCGGTGCATGTAGCTAATGGCATCCTGAAGGGGGTGATCTGGCCAACAGGCAGTTGATGGTCATCCGAAGGGGGGGGATCATTCCAAATTGCAGCATGCTGGGGCAGCAAGAGCAAAGGGTCAGGAGACAGACAGGCTTAGCTCATAGACAGGTGGCAGGGCAGGAGCAGCCCTAGCAAGAAGCAGCTAATCCCCCTCCTCACCCACACCAGGGAGCCAATCTAGGAAGGACAAGGAGACCCCAGGTTACTGCCCTCTGGTCCCTCCCATCTGCAGCATCCGCCTGGGATCCAGAGTCACTGGCAAGGAGCAGACTGGGAGCAGGCAGATGCAGCGCAGTCCTCCCTTTCTGCCCGGGCATGCCTCATCACGGAGCCTTCCATGGCACCGCCAAGCCTGGACCGAGCCAGCGACTGCTAGGCTATCCTACGCGGTGAGAAAGTCCCTCTGGAGTCAGCAGACCCTCTGCGCTGTGGAGAACGCCGGCACCACAATTCCAGGCCTGCCCCATCAGAAGCAAGCCACTGTCCTTCCCAAAGCAGGTCTGCGGGGACCATGTCTCCTGTTCCTTCAAGGCCACCCTGACTCCTCCATTGGCAGTTCGCTGGGGCTTGGGGCAACATGGAAGCTGGGCTCCAGTACCAGAAGTAGCTAGTGTCCTTGTTTTTTTTCCTGATGATGTTTCAGACACAGGAAGAGCAAGAGCAAGAGACAGAGAGAGCATCATCATCACCAGGGTGATGAAGGTGGGGTCCAGCTAGTGCAGCTTCTCCTCCAGACAGTGCTGAGATTCCCCGCCTCAAGAAGTGAGGGGAGTCCAAGCCCGACACAGCTTCGCTGCCCACGACGAGAGAGGCCCAGCTGGAAGGGAAAGGAGACAAAGTGAACCCAATGCACTGCCCCCCTGTAGGGAGCCATGGTGGGGCAGGGGATGCCCACAGAAGGGTGAGCCTTCACATTCAGCTATGCCCTAGGCTGAGGGAGCAAGAAGTTTGTTGCTGTTCTAGTTGGCACGTCTGCTAGAAGCTGCCTGCTCCCTCGGGGGAAGCCGCTGAGCCCTGGGGGGACACGACTGTCTATGCTGTTCATGGACCCAGTGGCACTAAACTGAAACCAGCCTAAGTGAAGCAACATAGCAAGGTTGTAGTGACAGCCCCAGAGATCACGAGTGCATACGTAAAGGGGATGATCAACCCAGGGGCCGAGGGCTGTGGGACTGTGTCAGAGGAGGGAAGGGGAGGGCTACTGTGTGACACTGGCTCCCTGCCAGTCAGTGACTCCACATCAAATGGGTCCAGTTTGCAGGTAAAAAGGGGACCTCCCTCCCCCCAGCCCTGCAAGCACCTCTGGGATCCAAGAGCACACCCGGACTCGTCCTTCCCTGCCCATCTTCAGTAGTAATGGCTTCATAGTTCAAACATGGGTCACTCCTTGGCACCTGGTAACCAGCTCCATCAGCACTGCTGTGCCAACACTGCTGTGCTAACATGACTGAGCTCATCGCAGCCCTAACAACTGACCTGATCCCCCTCGGGGGTATCCTTTCACAGAGCGGCTGTCAGAGCAGCTTCACATGCCAAGAGGAACTGATTTCTCTCTCGTAGAAGCTTGCGGGCTTGAGCTACTGCTGCTATTCCCTATTCCACTTAATGGCACTACACCCACGTAAGCCAGGGCTGCATACAGCCCTTAGTCACTGAATGGCTTTAATTAAATTCCTTGTTGCTACCACTCCTGCACAATCCCTAGGTGACTTGGAACCTGCTAGCAGCTGGTTGGGCATCAGGTGATCACTCATAATAGGCTCCCATTCTCCTCCGAGCCTGTGCCACAGGCCCTGGCAATAGGGAGGGATGAAGTGCAGGGGCTTACCTCATAGCTCTCTCTGCACCTGCAGCTCCAGATGGTCCTGTGCTCCATGCAGCAGCCTGCAAGGGGAAGCAAAGCCCAAGGGTTAACACTGAGGCCAGAGGTGAGGCCGAGCAATAGCAATAGCCGGAGGGAGGGGAGGTGTGACAGTGTAATCCTCCCTGCTGCTCTGTCACCTGGCGGTGAGGAAGGCAAGGAATTCGTGGGGAGGCAGAGACATGGGTTTGAGCTCTCAGCAGCAAGGACCTGCAGCCCAGGCTGTTCCTGCATGAGTGCTCTCACCAGTAGGTTACTGGGCTTTCCCATTACTGAGGCTCTGAGCTGAAATCCGTGCCGTGGAGGTGGGTTCTGGCAGCCCACCTAATAGATCAGGTTTCTCCAGGGCCCCAGGCAGAGTTTGAACCACTGTATGAACCACTCCAGCCACAGTGTGAACCACTGCAGAGCTTAGGACCTAGCTAGGCACCTCGGCAGCTGTCTATACTGCCTCCAAGCTACCCCTGGGACTGCATTTGAAAAATAAGCCTCACCTCCCTCTTCACCTCAGGAGCTGCATGCCCAGAAAGCAACATCTCCTGATTGTATACCCCATGCCACAGAGTCTCCACAGCCTCTTACCTTCCCTCCTGCTGTTCCAGGTCATTCCCTCTCATTTGCAGCTGTTTTTCCAAGGTCTGCATGAAGGAAACAGAGGGTGAGCACTGAGATAGGGGCTGAAAGGGAGTCAGGAGTGAAGTGGGGCCATGCTGCCACAATGAGAAGAGTTGCTGGGTGGGTCCTTTCCCCTCACTCCCTCCACTGGGCAGTGTCCTCAGTGATGCTGGGGGACAGAGTCCTCAGTGCTAACCAGAGCTGGGGATGGGAAATATGGGTGGAGGCAGGCAGGGGACTGCAATGGGCAGCCCTCCCTGCCCAGCAGTGCATCACTAAACACCCTTCCCCACCTTGGCCCAAATCCCACTGCAGTCACAGCCCCGCAAACAGTTCTGACCACTGGCCCAGCAGCCTGTCCTTCTCTAGCACTGCCCTTCCTTCCCCCAGCACCTCCAAGCATCTTGTCATCGATAACAGTCTCCTTTCACTGGTGGGGAAATCGAGGCAGGGAGCAAGCTCCTGAAGTCAGCAGCAGAACTGGGAACACAACCCAGGTGTCCTGACACCCAGTCTCTGCTCTGAGCACTAGGACCCCAATTCAAAGTGCTCATTAAAGAGTGGGTTGCTCCCAAGATGCCTCCAGCTCTTGGGCTGATAGTGAAGGGTTGGGAGGAGGTGATGCATACTTAACCCATGAGCTAGCACTGCTAGCCAGTGCTAGCCAGGCTGTGTCATGTACCCCACAGCTGCTAAGAACAGCTGTTCTCCTACATGCCACTACCATGGAGTCCTTTGCCCTATGGAGCAGGGATATGGTGGGGATCTTAGGATCTTACCCTGGATTTATGCTTGTAGAAGAGCAGGCCTCCCACTGCCAGCAGGACTGCCAGGATGCTAACTGGCAGCGTGTATATCAGGGGCTCCCAATGGCTCTCTCTGAGCTTCGCCTCCTCCTTCCTGCGCTGGTCTGTGTTCGGAGGAATGAAGTTCAAGTCAACCCTAGGCCCTGCCATGCTGTCATCGGGCTCTTTGAACCTGGACAGCCCCTGAATTCTTCCCCCCACTCTCTTCTCAGGGAAGTGCTGTGTGCCTGGCTCTCTGCCCTGCCCTGCTGGGTGCCAAGGACTCTCCCAGGGGTGCTTTTCAGGAGGGGATGGGTTGTCAGTGGTGGCTGCCATCCTGGAGAAACGATGCTGCACTACTGAGATCGGCTCCTTGGAACTCAGAGTTGGGCCAAGTGACAGCTCGCTGAGCAGGGGCGTTCCTGGACTGTCAGCATAGGCCAGCCCCAAGGCATCCTCTGCCTCCACGCTGACAGGGGCAGGGCTGGATGTGGCATCGATGCTGCTGGCTTCCATCGAGTGATCACTTGGATCTGTCCCTGCGGGTGCCTGGGCAGCAGAGGTGGCATCTTCCACTGCCCTGGTATGCAGCCTTTTTGTGACAGGCGATGGATTAGGTGAAGCAGAAGCGAGCTTGCCATGCCCAGCCAGCCCTAGTTGCATGCTCCCAGCTCTGGAGGGCAGGGAAGGATCCTGGAATCCATTCTCTTCCCTCTGTAACATCCTCTCATCAGGGGCTGAGCTAGGTGGAGAGATGGAGAAGCCCTTGGTACTAAGGGGCTCCTGCCAGACAGCTTCAGCAGGGTCCTGGAGGGATTCAGTGCTGATGGACTCATCCCCATGTCCCTGTGACACTGGCACTGGCTCCGATTCTGCAGATGGTGAGGACGTGGTGGCAGACGTGCCAGCCTGGGGGCCCAGGAGCTGTTTTGTACCCGTGCTGCTGTGTGTGCTCCTGAATGCCTGAGGCCTGATGCTGCCATCTAGTTTGGTGGGAGTCTGCAGGGTATCAGGCAGGCTGTGTGGTGGGTGGGTGCTGGCAGCAAATTCCTCGCTGCCTTGGAGGGCTACAGTGGAGGGGAGGGGCTTGGTGACAGAGCCCGGAGGGAGAGAGGTTGAGGGTCGCCCAGGGATGGGGCTTGCTGTAGGACAGTTGCAGTTCTGGGCAGCCACACCTGAAAGAACCAGAGAGAAAGAAGGGCCATAGAGTCACTAGCCTCCAGAGAGAGCAGGGAACAACCCCTTCCCCCTGTCCCAGGGCAAAGCCTGAGCTTGGGCAGGCTGATGCCAGAGCCACAGAAAGGGGCCCAAAACAATATGGAGCTCAGAGAGCCCAGAAAGAGGGGTTAGGACACAACATTGGGCAGAGCAGGGACAGGCCATGGGGAGGGGAGGGGCCCGGAGGAGTGTAAAATGAGACCCCCAGGGAGTCAGGGAAGAAGCCTGTGAGCTGGGTGGAAGGAGCAATTAGTGGTTAGTAGGCGATGTGCTCGTTTCCTGTGAGCAGGGACATGGGCACGGAGGGAAGGCAGCAGAGTGAGCAGGCTGGCATGGTCCTCACGACAGCAGTCCCTAATCCAGCAGGGATCTGAGGTTCAGGTTGTTGCCAGCAGCAGGGGGCCCAGCAGCAGGACCAAAGAGAGGGGATGTTAGTTTCCCATCGTCCCCTCGACTCAGACAAGACACGGGTAAGTCCCAGCTTCTGATGAACACAGATGATGGATGACAGCTGCTTCGTGGCAAGCATGCAAACACACAACATGGAACACGGACCCCACGGCGGCACAGAGGAGAACGCTGCCTCTTCCACTCCAGCATGGCAGTGCTCCCCGAGTGAGAGCCAGGCAGCCCTGCAACTTGCCTGGGAGGCCAGATGCACTGTCCCCCAGATGGGGAACACTGAGGCACAGAGCAGGGAAGTGACTTAGCCAAGGTCACCCAGCATGTCAGTGGCAGAGGAATCCAGGCGTTCCATCTCCCAGTGCTGCGCTCTTGTCTCAAGCCCAGGCCTCAGGCCTGCAGCCCAACCTGTGTCAGCTCTGCGGTTTGGCTGGAAGGGTTTTTATTCTGCTAATATCTGCACCTGCCTCTGAACTTCCTGGTTTCAGTTCAAGTCAGAAATAGCAGAGGCGAGAGCATCATCCTCCATCAACACGGCCAAACACACAGCCCTAAACATACAGCAAAGGGAGGCAGAGACTTCCAGCCCATCCTCCCTCAGCTGAGGATCTTCCTTTGAACTGAACCCTGAGCTTCATTTCTGAGAAGAAATGGTAGCAGCACGTACCTAGGTGTGCACTGTGAATGTTCACTCCCACATCCCTCCACCCGGGGAGGTGCAAGCAGACAAATGCAGCCCAAAAACATCAAGAAAAGCCCATGTGTGGAAACAAATGCTTATGGGTGTGCAAACCCATGTGCACACATAGACACACACATCAGACAGATGCATCCATAAAGCTGCAAACAACATGCACGTGCGTTCAGAGGGAAGAAGTTGCCCTAGGGTCCTTACCTAGTGATGAGGTCTCCTGTTTCTTGGAGGCTGAGCACAGCTTCCGGTAGGTTTCACTGCAGTCCTGTCTGAAGTCTACCTTCTGGTCCAGGAGGTCCTTGACCTTGGAGAAGAACTTCTTCAGCAGTCCCAGCATCTCCTCGGGAGGGGTGCTGAACTTCTTCACACAGGCCTGGGAAAGCTAATGAGAGAGCTTGGCTCAGCAACCAGAATATGGACCAGATGGCAGAAACAATGTTATCGCCCCGCTTGCACTGACTCCTAAACCTCAATCAGTGCCACATCCAGAGCATGACCTGACTCTCCTCACACAGCCCCCAGGAAGGCAGTGGTAGGAGAGCAGGATCAGACCCACTGAGTCTGATGCAGCCCTCCCTGAAATCAAAGGGAGTTTTGCCATGTCCCCCAGGGAGAGCAGGATCAGGGCCATTCACTCACTGGGCACTAGGCTGCAGCAAATGCAGGCAGAAAAACACCAACGATATGAACATGGCTGCACTGGATTTGCCCAGGGGTCTGACTGTGCCCTGAGTCCTCTGGTGACTCCTGCCTAGTGCAGGTTGCAGGGGAGCTCACAGGCAGAGGAGGCCTGATGGAGGCAGCTGGGAGCACAGCCCATCGTACAAGAGGCTGAGTAGCATTGACAGTGTCCTGTAATTCATAATGTCCACGCAAACTAGGAACTAGCTTGCACCTAGGATTGCCCAAGACAAGACTCCTATCACCCCAGGAACCTCTAGTGCCTCGTGCTCATGCTGCTCAGAGACCCCCACCCAGCAGGATGGCTCTAGGGTCTCTCAAGACCTCCAAAAACTCTTGAGCACTTCCACTGCTCTGCACAAGGGAGGCTCTAACAGACAGCTGGACTGGCTGGGAATCTTCCCAGCTCTGTGGTCGCGGCTCCGCTCTTTCATCTGCCAGGTTGGGATCCTGCTGACCATCCACCCACAAGTCCAGCTTCTCTCTTAATTAGCTCTGCATGGATTTAATGATCATTCCCGTCCAATAGTGACCACAGTTCATGGTTAAAGACATGGCCCCTGCAGTTCCCTGTGTTGTCCCTTCCCTGGCTTAGACATCCTCCCTGCTTCAGGGACCAGAAGAAACCAAGCAGCTCCCTTCCACTGAGGGCCACGTGCCCTGCTCCTGGTCCCCGATAGAGCGTGGTGTCCGGAGGTACCTCTTTCTCCTCTTCGTCCTGCTCCTCAATGCATATTTCTTCATTCTCGTCAATCTTGGTGTACATCTCTCTCACGTTGTTTGCCTTCTCAAAGTTGGATGAGTTCTCCTTGTACTCCATTTTATCCAGGATATGCTTCAGTTGCGGGAAAGCTGCCTTGACAAAACAGATCGGCTTGTTCTGGGAGGCAAAAAAATCAACAGGTTAGTGTCCATTATACAGGCGCACGATGCAGCTCAGCACACCTGCGTAGCCTGACTTGCACCTGACCCAAATGAAGGAGCCCTGTAGAAGGAGCTGTCAGGTATGTTTCAGAAAGTGGGTGATCCCAAAGCGATGCATTTTCCATGATGAAAGGTATAAAATTCCCCAGAAGTTTTTGTTGCATCACAGTGACACCTACAAAACCCAGTTGTGAACTGGGACCTTACCAGGTTAAGTCCTGGATATACAGCTATTAAGAGACTCGTGGGCTTGCTAAATGGCCAAAAGCGGGGATTACCAGCGCTATTCTGCAGGTGGGAAACTGAGGCATGGAAGGATTAAGTGACTGTGCAAGCTCAAACAGGTTGTCTGTGGCAGAGCTGGAACCTAAACCCAGATCTCTGACATCCGCGGTATTTCAGCCACAAACCCTTAGTCCCCTAGAGACCTGCTTAACCTCCTCCCTGACCATGAGCCCTCCATTCACTGTAGCCGGTCCCCAGCTGCTACACACACTACAGTGTGACCTTATGAGGCCTGTCTCCAAGCAACAGATAAAGTCCACTCACCAACAGCTTCTCATCAATGTACTCAAAAGAGACCTTGCAAGTGTTCATCATCTGTGTGTCAATCTGCAACAGAGAACCACAAGGTTAGACAGCAGCTCCTTCACACTTCCATCTAACCAGGTGCCAGATCTGTCTGAGGCCTCATAGACCCTGGTTAGGAGAAAGCCTGCACTGCAGGATGAGCCCAGCTATTCTGGATAGGACCCACTGCCCCATGGGGCAACCAGAGTCAAAGGCCTGATATTCCAAGCCCCAGGCATGCTACAGCAGGGCTCGCTAGCAGTGCGGACTCAGCTCCTGAGGTGCTGTACACCTGGCACAGGCATTCATCACCTCAGCTACAGAAGAAGCGATCACTTCTGGGTATCCACATGGATCTCAAACCCAGCCGGCACTCCTACTCTGCACACACCCTGCAGGTGACAACCCATTTCATAAACAGACGAATGTATCCTGGCTGGACTTTCTGCCCCTCTCTCCCGCAGCTGTTGCTCCTCTCCCTAGTGGGAAAAAAGCTTTCTGTGACAGGCTCTGGGATCCATAGTGCTAGAAGGTGCAGCGTGAAGCATTTATTCTGTGCAATTTAGATGGTCCAGAGGCAAAGCAGTCATAAGATAGGCGGAGCCGTGCTATGAACAGGCGTAGCCCGGTTGAGAACATCATTTTGGGATTATTCCTAATCTTCCCCCAAACAAACAAGGAGATGCCTGGGCAGAAGAAACCATTAAATCCCCTTTCCCCTTTCCCTTTCACGTTCTGAGTCAGCAGTTTACACAATGACTTCACAGGGGTCCCAGAGCCACAGGACTCTCTGTGTCTGAAAGGACCCCTGAGCCGGAGAGGTTTTCTGTTTCAGAAGGCAAAGCTCCTTTGAGGAGTGAGAGAATGATTTGGAGCCTGTATTTCAGGCTGAGAAGGGACAGGGCTGCCAGGAGAGCATGTCTTATTGGGAACAATTGCTTCATTATCTGCAGAGGGAAACAGGCCTGCAGTGAACGGGAGGTTACTAGAAAACATTTATTCGGAACAGAGCCAGGGAGGCTGCGGGGGTAAGGAGGGGTGCGGGGCTGCAGTCACTGCACCAGCCTGAAGAATGCCAGAGGGAAACTACCTCTGGCAGCCCAGAAACCGCCAGGCTTCATTTCAACAACCTGACTCCAATCTTTGTGCTCAATGGTTGGGATGGCCCACCAGCTGCCGGAGGGAGGGCTCAGCTCAGCTCAGGATGCTGCAGGCGCTGAGACACGGGCACCTGTGCCAGTGCAGCAACCCCGGCTTAGTAACCTAATCCTTTGACTGGCAGCACCACATCTGGATTGGCAGCCTGGCTCCTGCCACGGAAGCTGAGCACTTAAAGTGGCAGCAGCACGTGGATCCCAAGGTTAAGCATTACCTGTCTCTGTTTTAGAATTCAAGTAACCTCTGTTCAGTTGAGTTTAAGTCTCTTGGCACCTGCTCGCAGCCCACAGCCCTGAAAACTGTGCTAGCAAGGCCCTTCTAGCACTGCACCACCCCCCTCCAGCTGTTTCTCTTCCATTCACATACTTCTGTATCTATCCATCTCCATACACACCTCTCTGTCTGTCTGCCTACGAGCTATGCCCTTACACAGACATCTGTCTGCCTGCTTACCCTCTTGGTGAAGATTAGAGGGGGGTTGCTGGACAGACAGACAGTGGATAGACAAGCACACAGTGTATATGGGGAAGGATGAGTAGAGCAACAGAGAGAGTGGGGAGAGACAGTGTGTGGGGGAGAGAGATGCATTGGGAGGGAGGGATTAACACACAAGTAATTTTTCCTTGCTTCCCTCTGTCCCTTCCTCTCTCTCCTGACTGCTGCCACTCTTCATCCTTCCCCACCACTAGTGAAAGGGAAAGCAGCTGGTGGTTGCAAAGCTCCAGCCCAGCTCTATTTCTCTGCTCCTCTTTCTGTCTGCCCTGTGTTCATGGCCCAGTCCCAACAATCCAGTCCACCCAATGTGATAGAGCTGATTCCCGCTCGCAGCAAAGCCCAATCTCTCCTGGGCACAAGACCTCCCTGGGAGATATCTCCGCTTCCCTCAGCTCCACGTGGCACCTGCCTCCCCCTTGTTTTGAAAGGCACCTGCCCTGGATGTTTCTCTCTGCGTGGGTGCTCTGCTTGGGGAGCTCACCCTGCTGTGCTTGCTCACCCGGAACATACGGACTCATCCCAGCTGGGGCAGCTGGTCTGTCCCAATGGTGCCACAGTTCCCTGGTATAAACAGCAGTCTTGCTACTTCCAGGCACCCACCTCAGCAAGTACCACTTTCTTCCGACAGGTACGCCTCCCCTCCCATCAGCATGCACCACTCGCAGCTGAGGCAGGTATGGACCAGCTTCCCCTGGCCCAAGGCTCCAGCCTAACTCCATCCTGCTCCAGCTCCCCAAGCCATGCTGGCAGGCACAAGACTCACCAGGTCCTGCAGTTCATTCAGGTGCTTGTCAGTGATGATCTGCTTGCAGTAGTCTCCTTTTTGGGTCCAGCAGCAGGCCACGAACAGGAGAGCCAGCCAGGCTCTGGGGATCAGGCGTGTCTTAGCAGGGGGGAAGAGAGAGAGAGGAAGTCAATACATGCACCTTCCAGCTTGTGTGGAAGAACCCATGCCCCCAGGCACCCACGGCAGCTCCTTGGCAGTTTCCTGCCTGCTCAGTATCACAATAACGTAACCAAAGGCAACGAGCTTTGTTTTGCATTAATTTGTACCAACAGCTGGATCTATCACAATGCCCCAGGGATGGGTCTAAAGATCCCCTGTCCCAGACACACAGGTACTCCCTGGACTGGTTTGCTTGCTTTCTGCCTTTCCCCAGGTACATCTATCTAGCTCCCATCTGCACCGTTAACCCATCTCTCACTGGTGCTAGCCCCATCAGCAGCGCAGCCAGGGCACACTACTGACAGGAGATACGTGCCTTGCCCAATGCAGAGTGGGGCATGGCCTGGCACTTCTGGTAAGTCACATGCTGCATTGCTGTTTGTGGGCTGTTGCACAAAGAGTTCAAGACAAGCCTCCTTCCTAAGGGGCACCACAGGGTTAATCTGTAAGCATTGCTCCCCCCACCTGCTCCCCCATCAAACCCCTCCTTCCTGTCCTCACCCCTGTAGCTGCTGTTTTGGAGGGAGCAGGAGGGCAGCTGAGCTGGGAATTCCCCAGCCCTGTGTTTTGCTTGTCAGTCTCAGCACAAGGTCCCCACCAGACACAAGTCTGGGCACGGCTCTGTGCAAAGCAGGAAGCTGGCGCTGCCACTCAGTGTCCCTGTTGCTATTTTGCACCGTCTTCGCTGCCTCCCTCTCCCCTGTCCTTTTCCCCCCAGCCCTCTCTCACCCCGCTTCGTCCTCCTTTTCAATCCCTTCCATCTCACATCACAAACTATTCCTCCATTCCTCTCTCACTTTGCATGCAACCTCTCCCGTCCTGTCTCCACTACGCTGGACTCCACTGGACTTCGCTGGACTCCACACCCTGGAGTCCAGCAGCTGAAGAAGTGTCCCCCTTTCCAGCACCCCTCCAAGGAACAGCCCCCCCAGCCTGGAGGTTTCTCCTCCTCCCATCGCCTCTCCCCTGCCCCCTCACCACTCCTGAACACAGACTATGCCTGGGCAGCAGCCCCACAAACTCCTTCGCATGCAATATGCAATCAAGCCAGTGGAACTCACTGCCACGAGGATCCCGGAGAGGCCAGAATTTAAGCAGGATGCAAAGAGGGAACGGCTCTTTCACAGCCAGCAAGAACATCCAGAGTCCCAACAGAGAGGGAGGGACTGAAAACTCCTCTGCTTCAGGGCAGATCTGACCTCAGAAACGCGGGAGGTCTGGAGGAAACTTTCCCTGAGGCCAGTGGAGGTATTTCTTGTGCCTTCCTCCCAAGCAGCTAGTGCTCCGTCCACTCAACCCTGAACCCTCCCTTGATCCACAATGCAAAGTCCCATGTCCCCACAGTATTAACTCTGCCACCTCCCAGCCTAAGACTGCCGGATCCATCCATCCTCCCGTTGATTCCTATCCCCAGAAAGGGCGCAGGGTGGCCCTCCTGTGCCGCACTGCCCCTGGTGATCCCGGCAGTGCCCCTTCACTCGGGCAACGGGGTGCTAAGGTTTCCAGTTGCTGCTGGGGAACCCCAGGCGGCCCTGGGGTGACTCCCCTGCACCCCTTGCTTTCTACATGGCGGGGTGGATTAGACTGGGAGCGGGCACGCAGGGTTAACCTGGCTCTGGCACCTTTCCCGGCTGGCACCCAAAGGCCAGTCAGAAGCTGTCAGCTGGCCCGGCAGCCTGCATGCAGCCAGCGGGCGAGGGCAAAGAGCGGGCGCCCGCGGGGACGGGGCGGAGGGAGGAGGGCTCGGGGGTCCTTGCCCCCCGCCGTGCCCGGGGGCGGGCTGGAGG
>NW_005843044.1:316524-320033 GCF_000455745.1 Alligator sinensis
GGCTTGGCGTGCACAGCGTGCGGGCGGGGGTGCCGGGATAACAGCATAGGAAGGACCCCTTTCCCCCCGCCCCCCTCCAGTAACACGATCATACCAGCGAAAAACATAGTCGTCAACAGGCATGTGGGCATGTGTGAACTTCAGCGCAGCAATTTGGTGTCGGTGTGTGGGTAGGTGAATCTCTCTGAGGTTTCACAGCGTGTGTAAGAGTGCAGAGGTGCCAAGCATGGGGGGGTCTGAGCGTCCCAGCCCCCCCTTGAGAAGAGGGCTGTCACCTGGAATGCATGCAACTTTCCACGTGTCCATCTCTCCCCCAGGGCAAAAATAGAAGTAAGTGTTTGTATACCTGCCCGAGACCAGGATTTCCTAGGGTGATCTCTTTTATTGGCCCAGCTATATCACTGGGATAGAGTTAGACAGGCTTCCTCAGTCTCTGAATGCCTTCCCTTCAAAAGCTGGTCTAACTTTATCCCAGCAACATCACTGATCCAATAAAAGAGATGGTCCTAAGAAAGCCGTGCCCATCACATTATCTGTGGACCACCACGACATCCTTCTTACACCACCTGTACAGTATCTTCTTACACTATCTCTACAGACAGTCTAACTGTGAATGAACGTGGGTCTGTGTGCGAGACGTTTGCATGTCAATGCATGTCCTCATATATGAATGGGAGTTTCAGTGTGGATATGCGTGTGTGACATAGGAGCAGGTACCAATGTGTGGACATGTGTGCAGTGTGCTAGTGTGTCAAGATGCACTAAAAGGGTGCACAGTTTTCATGCCTGTGTGTGTGTGCTGTGTATGCCAGTGTGCATGTCTGTGTGTGTGAGGTATACAAGTAGCAGGGGTGTAGGTTGTAGCTGTGTTAGTTTAAGGACATAGGCAGACAAGGTTCCTTGGGTGAATTTGATATCTTTTATTAGACCAACTATATACAGGTATGCCTCTGTACATTTGGTTGCAAAGTATATGTAAATGAACATATCTTTCGGTGTGGAGGAGTGTGCACGTGCCTGTATGGGGTAGATATGGATATGGGATACATACATATGTGTACAGCTATGACCAGACTCTCAAATATCACAGAGATCCACCGTCACCATGAATTCCTGACTTAACAAGCAAGTAGGAGAACTCTGTCAGCTCGTATGGCTGGGCCAACAGGTGGTTTCAAAAGGGCTTTCCCAAAACACAAGAGCACAATTATGAAATCTTCATGGGCACAAAAGACATCTTATTGAGGAGCAGGAGACTGTTGTGAAAGTATTGTGAAGAACCAGAAACCTAAGTGAACCTGTTTCTAAAGTCTGCCTAATGAATGAGATTGAACTTGAAGATAGTAGAAATGATGCTTCTGCTCTTTTTAAAACTAAAATATCATCAGCAACCTCTGTTGTGCAGGAAGTAAACATTTCTGGTGAAACGTTTGTCACACCAAACTAAGCTAGAAACATGAAATGAAATAGAAACAAGAAGTAAAACTGATTTCACTGACTCAAATCATGTTGCTGACTCTCCTGGTTGAATCAGAGGAATGCTCAGTGCCAACACTCAAAACAGATGCCAGAACTTTAAATGACTTTAGATTTACATAATTAAGAATAGATAGTGGGATCTGTCTTCAGAGAGTATTGCCTTGCCATTCCAAAATCATGTGTGTGTGAGAAATCATGTATAGGACTGTGCAAGTGGATGTGCGCTGTGTGTCTGCATTTTCATCAAGGTGTGTGATACATGTGCAAGTGCTACTGTGCTGTTGTCTGTCTGCACATTTCAGCATATGTAAGAATGAAAACTATGTAAGTATCTGTGTATGTGCATGAGGATTTATAAATGTGTTGTCCATCTGTACTTATTTGCATCTGTGTGAAATAATAGTGGGAGTATGCTTGTTTGTCCTCAGAAAGTATACGATCATGGGTAAGGCATGCAAATATGTGTGACTGTACATGCATGTATCTGTGTGTGTGCAATTGATGTGCATGTACACAAATGTGTATGCATCTGTTTGCATGTACATCTGTGTTCTGTAACAACGTGGTCTTTGTTTCCCAGGCTTTGATCTGAAAGGAAATACTCTGCATCTACGGTATGATTGGGCAAGTTCCACAATTCCACACCCTTGTGAGCACAACAGCTTCTTGTGTGTTGGCTTCAGTGGCTTCTCCTGGGGCTGAGTCAAAGTTTGCAAAACTGGATAAATTCATCTCCGGGGTTCAGGGGAACAGGCTAAAAATAGAAACTATGGGGAAAAAAAACCAAACAGAGCTCTCATTTTTTCCATTCTGCAATCTGGTCAGATGAATAGTTTTGTTAAGATGATGAAACTGTCAAGAGAGATATCTCAGCTAACAAGGAGAACGTGTCAAAGGGTAGTACATGGAGATAAAGAGGGATGAGAAACAGCTACTGTAGTAGACAGACCCTCAGCATGTACCCCATTGCAGACAATGAAGGAAGCTAGATTTCACCAGTTGTGGCTCTGGCACTATTTCTTTAATCTCTACCCATGCACATTTTTCCCCTTTAGTAGCTGGAAGTGCATCGTATCCAAATTCATGTGATGGGCTGTTTTATCTACATTGTGCTCCTGGATAATTAAGGCAGAGCAGAGGAAATCCTTTCACTGTGCTATAATTAACAATCCATCTGCACAGGAGTTGGCTCACAGCATTCATTGGAAAGAAATACCCATTGTTCTTTTGGCAGGTGCATCTGGACTTGGATCTGTGATCTCCTAACCCACAAAAATCTCTGACTCGTGACTGTCTCTTCACCAGGCACATTAGACAGCTGTGTGATGTCAGCACATCATTAACCCCATTGGCTATGGGGTTTAAGTTTCAGGTTTCAGGATAGCAAGACCTTCTGAGTTCATAGAATCATAGAGATTAAAGGTTGGGAGGGACCGCAGGGGGTCACATCTAGTCCAACCCTCTGCTCAAAGCAGGACCAGCCCCAACTAGATCATCCCAGCCAAGGCTTTGTCTAGCCAGGTCTTCAAAACCTCCAAGGATGAAGCTCCCACCACCTCTCTAGGTACCCTGTTCCAGTACTTTACTACCCTCCTAGTGAGAAAGTTTTTTCCTAATATCAAACTTCTCTTGCTGCAACTTGAGACCATTGCTCCTTGTTTTCTCATCTGCCACCACTGAGAACAGTCCAGCTCCATCCTGCAGGGAGCTGAAGGCTGCTATTAAATACCCCCACCCCCTCACAGTCTTCTCTTCTCCAGATTAAATAAGCCCAGTCCCCTCAGCCTCTCTTCATAAATCATGTGCCCCAGTCCCCTAACCATTTTGGTTGCACTCCACTAGACTCTCTCCAATTTGTCCACATCCTTTCTGTAGTGGTAGACCCCAAACTGGACGCAGTACTCCAGATGTGGCCTCATCAGTGCCAAATATTCCCAGTGAGCAAAACACTGATATTCTCTTCCACACTGAGCTACAAGGCAGATGTAGAAGCTGCATATCACCAAATTTTGTGGCTGGGGGGAGGAGCG
>NW_005843044.1:320043-320425 GCF_000455745.1 Alligator sinensis
GAACCACCCTGCCATAAATTTCCTATCCAGATCAGGTCTCAGAGCCTGCGCCCCTTCAATAAACACCCATTTCATTGTGTTTGCGCACACACCCTCTCTGATTGCTGATGGAATTAAAAGAACTAAAATGAGTAGCCTGACATCTCTGGACACTCTTACATTCAGCTAATCAGGTGATGGGGGGTGCTTGAGCATTCCCACCCCACTGCTCTCCTTGTCCCTGGGCCCTGTCCCTGTCCTTCTCCTTCTGGGATTTTAAAAAGGGTTGTGTGTCTTGTGTGAGGCCAAATACCCTGACCGGCACCTGACATGGCCCAAAGAGTGAGGGGGAACCCTTTATAAGACACAGGCACCCTTAAAAACAAAGCCCAAATCAGCAGGA
>NW_005843044.1:320456-322995 GCF_000455745.1 Alligator sinensis
CATGGGATTTTTCAGAGATAACCGTGCCATTTTCTATCCCAGACAGCAGCTGCTAGACTGGATCAGGTGATTGGCATGCAGGGGAAGGCAATCCATTGTTTTCCCAAGCTAAGGTGTGGCTGAGCAGACTGCCAGTTCTGGAAACCAACACTGCACTCCAGCAGCACACAGATTCACAGACGTGTAGGGCTTGAAGGGACCTTGTGAGATCACAGAGTGCAGCTCAGCCTAGGGTCCTGTGTTGAGACCTGGACAGTTTGGGATCAGTGTGCTGGGGAGCAGCCCTTTGGGGAGCTGGATGTTGCTGTGCACATCATTAGTGTGCTGGAGTGCAGCCTGGGGAGCAGACAGGGCAGAGCAGTCCACTGGGGATCAATCTCTAGATGCCGTTGGATAGCATGACACCTTACTCAGAGAGCTGGAAGACCTCAGAGGTGCAAGTATGCGACGATCAGTTCCTTTGTGGACTTCTGCATTATCACGGATGGGAAGACCAAGAGGAAATTAGAAGAATAGCAATAAAATTGTGGTTTGTCTTTATGACCTTTTCTATGTTCCCTCTGATACAGTAGGCAACAGTCCTGGAGAAAAGTTTTAAACAAAGTAGCAAGGCTTTTGACAGTCTGAATGGAGTGAGCCAGCTCAGCTTCAGTCAGCTGAATTCCAAAAGGGCCTTTCTTTAAATGTAATGATTTGAACATCAGACTGGAAATCAGAGTCTAGTCTCACTTCACCCTCTGTGACCTATGGGTGAAGCGCCTCAGCCTCCCAACAGCCATAACGGTAGGCTGTCAGCTGTTTATATAGTTTATTTGCTCTCCATGATGACTTGCTGGAAATTGTCTGCTGCTTGGGGCTCACAGGCATTTAGTGTTGTGGTTCTCACTCTACTGCCACGCCTTGATGGAAAAATAGATACATTAAGAAAGAACACAGAACTTGGGAGGTGGTCTTCCAAATATGCCTCGGGGAATTGACTGGAGTTTCTTCACAGGGCTCCTGCCTTGAACCCTTCACCCTGTCTTGACCACACCTGAGACATCCCAGACTTTGGTGTTGCTCCGGGTGTTCCTCCACTCTTTCTTCTTCGGATGGGTCTCGCGGCTATGGGTGTCCCTCCCTCCATCCCTTTCTTGTCCTCTCTCATCTATCCCTAGGGAGGTGGCATTCTTCTGCTCTCCCTCAGATGGGAACTCTTCTATTCACAGCCCCCGTGAGAATTAAACAGCAGTCCATGGCCCGCCAGCCAGGGACAGCTGGCCCTTAGATTCTCAGGGTCACAGCCTCTGTGACTCTCTAGCACTTTAGGCAGATGTCTACAGTTCTACTATTGTCCCGTTTCCCTTTCCCAGGAATTCCCTCTGGGTAACAAGGGTGGAGGAGCTGGTCTGCCTCCCCGCAGCTCCTCACTCCAACTTTCCCCGTCTTCTCTCCCACAGGTAAAGCCCTTCCCTGGATCAACACTCACCTGGACCATGGCTCACCTGCTCTTCCCAGATGTTGCTTCTCCTCCTCGGTCTTTGATAAGCACCTGTCTCCAGAGTTGCTCTGCTACCCGTTCCAATTGTGTTCCTTGTCATGGCTCCATCTCCTACAGTTGGCCCCTGCCCTGTGGGCAATCTCTCTCTTCTCCCTGTGTCCCTTTTATTTTCCTGCTCCTCCTCCAGGAGCCAATCTGCCCTGGCCCTACTCCCATGTGCAGCCCTGCTGGAGTCCAGGCAGAACTTTATTGGGAACACCTGGGCTCCTGGTGCTCAGCCCTGTCCTGCTTTTCCCACTGTGGTCCAGCTGCTGGTAAGCTTTTTCCTTTGTTGACACTGGCATATCCCCTTTCCCCCCATAACAGGCACTGTATCAGGTGCCCTGTTATAATAAGCATGATGCTTAGAGTCAGGTTTAGGTGTTGAGTATATCCAGGTGCCACTGCCATAGTCTCTTTCCACAGACATCCTCTGTTGCGGATGATACAAAACTGTGGGGAGAAGTGGACACGCCGGAGGGCAGGGAACAGCTGCAAGCCAACCTGGACAGGTTGGACAAGTGGGCAGAAAACAATAGAATGCAATTTAACAAGGAGAAGTGCAAAGTGCTGCGCCTAGGGAGGAAAAATGTCCAGTACACCTACTGCCTAGGAAATGACCTGCTCGGTAGCACACAAGTGGAAAGGGATCTCAGAGTCCTAGTGGACTCCAAGATGAACATGAGTCATCAGTGTGATGAAGTCATCAGCAAAGCTAACGGCACTTTATCATGCATCAACAGATGCATGACAAACAGAGCCAAGGAGGTGATACTTCCCTTCTATCGGGCGCTGGTCAGACCGCAGTTGGAGTACTGCGTGCAGTTTTGGGCACCACACTTTAAGAGGGATGTGGATAACCTGGAGAGGGTCCAGAGAAGGGCCACTCGTATGGTTAAGGGCTTGCAGGCCAAGCCCTACGAGGAGAGACTAGAGAACCTGGACCTCTTCAGCCTCCGCAAGAGAAGGTTGAGAGGCGACCTTGTGGCTGCCTATAAGGTCATCATGGGGGCACAGACG
>NW_005843044.1:323085-334553 GCF_000455745.1 Alligator sinensis
ACTCTTTCCTGCCTATGCAGGGGGTCGGACTCGATGATCTATTGAGGTCCCTTCTGGCCCTAACATCTATGAATCTATGAATCTACGCACTTGAAAGGTTCTCAGCCAGAACCTCAGCTGCTGTAATTCAGGGTCACACCACTGGCTCCAACTGAGCTACACCTGCTGTTTTACACCAGCTGTGTATCTGGCCCACTAACTCCAATGGAACTGTGCCAATTTGCACCTATAGAAGATTTGGCCCACTGACCCTAATTTAGCAATAACAAGTTACACCCATTGAGAACTTGGTCCCTTGACTCCAATGGAGCTATACCATTTTATACCAGCATGGGATCTGGCCCCCAACCTCCACGAGGATCCAGGATGGTGAACTGGTCCAGCAAAATATTCTTTTCTTGCCCACCTAAGTCCACTGCAGCTGAAGCAGCTCCTTGGTTGCATGAGCAGCAACTTCCCCACTGAAGAAGCAGTAGCAGAACAGCCTGTCCCAGCTGCTAAACTTGGTGTTGGCCCCGATGGAAGTGGAAGCAATCCAGCAGGATCGCAGCACTTCTAGGACACATTTCTGCCACTTCCCATCCAGGCCAAGTCTCTCCAGGGCTCGGGACTGGATCCCACCAGGGCATTGCCTCATCTGCTCTTGGCTCCTCAAGCTCTGGCACATGCCCACACCGGCTGTGTTTACTCTGACATTCCTGGGTTTCCTCAATTGCCTTTCCTTCAGTGTCTAGACGTTATCAGGGAAGGAGCATGGAGACCTCTGCCAGCCTGAAGCTCCCTGTCCCATCATTGTTCAAGGGCATGAGGTTTGTTTTGTCTGCCTTGTTTCTATCTGTCAGCGTTGAGGTTGGAGCTGATGGCTTTGCACGCGGAGTTTTGGGAGTCCCTCTTGAATCTTTTTCTTTCTACATCTGTCTCTCAGAATTTGGCATCAGCTGAGCATGAAATTTGACACTGTTGCTGAGCCTTCAGCTGCTATCAGCTGCGAGTCCCAGCAAAGATCTCCATCCATCAGTCCCACTGGGGAGACATCATGAATCTGTGAGCAGTACAGGGCTCTCTCTGAGTCTATATGCAAGAGATATGGACCAAACGTATGCTGAACTCACAACTCTAGCAGATTTGGGCTCAACCTTATAGTACCTCCCAGTTTTCAGATGAGTTCCTTTCTAGCTTCTCCGACCTGCCTCTTCCTTGACATCATTTGGCCAGAGAAGGCTTCAGACTTACCCTGCCATTAAACCAAAGGTCCCTTTGCACACACAGAGGTATATTTGCTCTGGGGAGGACCAAATGAGTTTGAAGCACAAGTGAAAAATCCATTCTTCAGTGTTTGCAGCCATGCTTTTCACTCCTGCATTTGCCACATGCTACAGCACTCCCTAAGAGGCAGCCATGCAGCCCAATATCAATGATCTCTCTACAATGACCAGTCATTGCATACTACCACACTTTCATGTGTCCAACATCTAACAGCATTCAGTATTTTGATCCTAGCAGCATGCTATTATGGCCTTTAAAGAGGCATCACTAGCAAGTTTAGTGCCCTGGGAGAGGTATGCAGAAGTGGTGCAGTCTTCATGCACCAGGAACACAAAGACTGTGGTTATTGCTTCTCCAATGCAGATTCCCCATACCTGGGCTGCTGGTCCTATGGCATGGGCTCCACAATGGTCACTATTCTGGCAGCTCTCTAAATTGGCATCCAATGATGATTTCTTGCTCACCAAACCTTAGTTACACTATTGAGCCTTTATAGCCTATGCAGAGTTCTGAATGAAATGAGAATGTGTCTTTCTGAAAGCCTTGCCCACGATGATACCAGCACAGAAAGTAACCAAGTGGTAAGTTTGCAACTTCACAGACATGTCATTCAGAAGCATGATTGCAACCCCTCCTCACAAGCATTGGTGATGCTTAAATGTAGGGTACGTATCCATGGCTCAGGGCATGGTTGTGTAGAGTTACCTGAGCCAGTTCAGATACTGGAAGTAGTATAGTTAGGTTAGTGCAGGTTAACTAGCCCTGCCAAGAAGAAAGTTATATTAGCCTGGGCAGTGCTAATGTGATTATAATGCTTCTGGTACCCGAGTTAGCTCACGCATTGTTTGTGTAGATGTATCCTTGGTGTCCAGGCACCTGACAGAAGGCTCATCAGAAGGATGATTCAAAGCTCACTGAAGTATTTGTTATTATTTGCATTACAGATGTTTCCAGGGGCTCCAGCAGAGATAAGGGCTCCACTGCACCCAGTTCCTGCCACAGTCTCAGTAGAATATAGTGAAGTGGATATAGAGGAGAAGTGACTTCCCCAAAGTCAATGACAGTGCCAGGAAACGAACCCAGCTTGCCTGCCCGATAAACCAGCATCCAACTCACTGGATCACACAACTTCTGCCACAGCCCACTCACTTCAGTGAGCTCTGGACCAAAGAGCAGCCTGATTTTCAGGAGGTGCCAAACACCCTTGACTCCTGATGACTTGGATAGAGACATGCCCTTAATCTACACTGATGTGAGAGCAGAAATTTGTCCTATTCCAAAATCAGTTGTACATTTTTCTCTCTGGTGATGTTAGCATGGCTTTGGCTTTTGGAGCAGAATTTCACATAGCTCTGAAATAACCAGACAGGGTACAGTCTTGGTATAAGACCTCAAGCAGATCCCCACTGAAGCTGGGGGAAAACAACTGTAATCAGACACAGGTAGGAGAGGTGCTGCCAGTTCCTTTCCGAGATGCATCTAGCACTGGGTGCCATCAGGCTGGCTAGTCTTTTCCTAGGGACAATTGCATTCTCCTCCCCACACCATGCAAAAAAAAAATGCACTTCTTAGAAAACCCAGCCCAGCAAATATATTTTTGGAAGGAATTATTTTTGGAAAGAAAGTGCCTAAGATCTGACTCCACTTCCTTTCCTATTTATTCAGTTCAGAGTGGAAGCAATTTCCATTGTTTTTAATTGGACAGCTCAGCCTTATCTCTCAGATTTCTCAGTCTTTAGATTCTTGTTCTGAGCCAGGACAGACAGACCCAAGATGCTCCTGAAAACAATGAAAGAGCTATCAGGCTCCAAGATGGAAGAGATACCTCCTGATTGGAGAGGTTTGTATGTCCAGCTGTTTTAAGCTGGAAGAGAGCAAAACCCAAAGGAAAACAAAATGTTTGAGGAGAGGGGGTGGTGCAGAGAGGAGCTGGTCAAGAACCCTGCCCTTCCCAGAAAAGAGGAAGCGAATCTGCCTAGCACTGGAAGAAATGCCTCTAGAAGCAAAATGGTGGAGGTGTGCCCTGCAACCCACTGAATGACCGGATGGAAATCCCCTCTGAGACACAACCAGCCCAATCCTGGTGGAGCAAAGGGCATGAAGTCTTGTGTTGATATTTTAGATATCCAGATGTTGCATGTCACTACTGATAGATCCTGGGCCCCATACTGAAAAGTCACGTGGAGCATGCTAGAATTCAATGTTTCTCAACCCATGGGTCATGACCCAAAAGTGTATCACAAGAATATATGAAAGGGTCATGAACAAACTTTAAAAATGGATTCTTCTTTAAAGGAAACAAACGTGGGAAACTGTGGCTTTTCCCTTGCAGGCTTGTAGAGTTCCAGACTAGAAGGGGCTGCTTCGACCCCCCCACCCCCTACTCCACACACTGCAGGGCTGGGGCCTGGGGCAGCGAGTCGGGAATGATGGGCGCTGGGTCAGGACTGGCCAGCGATGTTTACAAATAGGTCCTGGCACAAAAAAAAGTTGAGAACCACTGAGCTAGATTATGCTAGAAATTACTGACCCAGAGTAGTCCTCCTTTTGCTGATCAGTGAAGTTCCCTTAGCTACAAAGACTCTTCTGAGAAAATCTTTCTGCTCTTCCTTTGACCGGTTACCCCAAGATAACTGTTCCTCATAATTCCTGTTAATTGAGATTACAGATAAAATATATGACTAGCAGTACATCATTTATACAGCACATTTATTTTTCCTCTATCCATGAACTGGTAGCAGTTTCCTCAAATTTGCTCAAAATGGAAATGCATCTGATAGACACGACTTTCTACCTTTATTCCGTGGACAGATTTTTAATAGCCAAGCTCGATTGCGACTAGTCAGGTAGGTCACACGGTTTTATTTCTTTGCCCTGAATGGGCAAAAGGTTCTTGCATGGATACCCATGATGCTGGTGCATTCAAATCAGCAGCGCACAAAGATTCAGAGCAGCAAATAGCGGCAACATGAAAAGGAGCCCAGCCAGCACAGAACGATTTACAAGGGTGAGCGAACAGCTTGAATAGCTTGCCTTATTGCCCTGCCTGTCACTGGGATCCAGAATAAAATGGCAATAGTCCAGCTTCCTTGGTTTTCTTGATCTCAGCTCACTAGGGCTGCTTTGGGATGAGCTGGTTAATGCAAGCAGGACTCAGGGCTTCATGAACTGTATTTCTGGCATCAGTCCCTGCTACCCAGTGTGCAGGTTGGTGCAAGCAGAGTGCTTCTTCTGGGGAGTGCAATCCAACACAAACAGTAAACCCAAGACCACTTTTGAGGCAAAAGAAACCCAGGATATGGGAGCCCACTGCTGCACATAGCACACACACAGATTAGGCACTCTGGAAGCACCGAGCGTGGCTCGCTGCATGCCTCATCATCCTCCTATGTGGTCATTTAAAACTCCAGCAGTACCTCTCCCCTTGCTCATGCATTGGAAGTACCAGCTCTGAGGATCAATACATGGGGGCCTGCTTGGCAGCAGATCTGAGCCAGATCCAAGGTGAGAGGGCAGGAATGTTCACATACGGGTTTGTGTTTCTGTCCTGTTCAGCGGGGACGTTTGGAAACAGATCTGAGCAGTAATTTGGTTCAGGGCCAAGGTTTTCTACAGTGACTCATGCTTCGAAGAGTCCAGCCTGAAGCGCTTTCAAAGAACCCATCTTTCATAGAACAGCCACTCAGTCCCTTGTGAACATCAGGCCCCTTTTAGGTGAGTCAAGGTGCACCTCTCCCCCACCCCAAAACAAAGCATACACCATCACTAGCTGCTTTTGAACAACCAGGCTCAGACATCCACCTTACTCCTTCAGGATAGTTAAATCCAGGCAGAAGGCAGGGCAGATTCACACCTTATAGACCAGGGGTGGGCAAAATGTGGTCTGCAGGCTGGATATGGCCTGTCAAGCCATTCTATCCGGCCTGCAGAGCCCCTAAAAAAATTTAGAAAATGAATATTTATCTGCCCCTGGCTGTCTATCATGCAGCCCTCGATGGCTTGCCAGAACTCAGTAAGTGGTCCCCCACGCGAAATAACTGCCCACCCCTGTTATAGACTAACCATCCCAGAGATGTATTGCACAAGCTTTTGTGAACTCAAGCTCACCAGACCAGGCATTAGTGAGTCTTCCTGCAATGACAGCTTGGCCTGAGGGCAAGAGAACCACAGGTCTGTCTCGTGTCCAAGACACTCCCCACAACAGTCAGTTGCATGTATCCCTGGTCACGGCAGACACAGTTCTTTGGCTAAATCTGATATTTTTTATTAGACCAACTCAAATAGTTGGAAATGTTTTCCAACTATTTGAGTTGGTCTAATACAAGATATCAGATTTACCCAAAGAACCTTGTTTGCCTATGTCGTTAGACCAACATGGCTACAACCTATTCCCCTATCATGTGGGTTCCTTGTGCTAATCAAATAGGGAAAACTGCTTCCTAAAACAGATGAATCCAGCATGTGGGGGGAGGCGGATTTCCCAGGGATCGCCTGCTGCTGTTCCTTCCCCAGCCCCCAGTGGATGTCATGGGGTTATGCATCCTTCCTTGCCAACCAAAATCCATTCCTATCCAAAATCCTTTCCTACTGACCGGCAATGAGAACACTGTCATTGTGCTGGGCTGCTAGAGAGGAATCAGCAATGACGGGGGTGGGGAATAAGGGAATAAACCATGTCCTAGTATAAGGTCTATAGGGATCTCACACTCACTCATGCTCATAGAGGCTGCAAAGAGGCGGACTGCAGAGCCTTGGCTGCTGAGTCACGCTCAGCCCCAGCCTGGCCGGCCAAGTCACCCGGCTGTTCAGAGGGGGGAGAAGAATGGGCCCTCCCACCAGCAAGCAGCTCTGTCAAAGCTGAGGAATGCATGGGGTTAGCCAGCTCCTTGCTGAGCTTCCTGCCAGGGTGTTGGCTGTAGGGCTGCTGCTTTCATGGAGATAATAACCAGCTGCCCCCCCAAGCAACACCCCCCTCAGTGACAGCAGATTTAGGCCCCTATGGCCCAGCTCAGAGACCCAGTGTCTCATGTAGGGAAGTCACAGGCCTTGCAGCCTCAGTATGGGAATTAGCCTGCACTACAGGAAGTCACAGGACCAGTCATCACCTCCAGCCTTTTGGACAACAACCTCCCACCTCAGTGCGATAAACAGAGGGCATGTCTACATGTTCATTAATGTGCTTTTCCTAGGTTTCATAGACTTCATAGACATTGGGGGCTGGAAGGGACCTCACAAGATCATCGAGCCCAGCCCCTTTGCCATAGGCAGGAAGTCTGCTGGGGTCAAATGATCCCAGGAATATACTGTGTATACTTTGCTACTGCCCATTAAGTTTAGTACCTGTAATGTGAGGTACTTAATAAATGCGCATTAGGCTGCCCTAATGCACAGTAGTGAAAGCGCATGCTTTTATAGTGATGCTTAATGTGCAGTAGCCTATTTTACACTGCATTAGCGTAATAGCAGAGTTTTTTACATGACATTTTAATGTGCAGTAAAATAGACTACTGTGCATTAAGGTGCATGTGTAGACGCACCCAGAGTGGTCAAAATTAAAGGAAGGGCACTGGGGTCACAATGTCAGGGTGTATGATCCTCATCCGTAGGACACACAGTGTCCATCTACCTAAGGCAGGGTGTCACCCCTGGCTGTAGCAGGCTGCAGAGGTCCTTTTGGGTTGGAGAGGTGCGCTCTAGAGCAGGGATGGCCAACACTTTTGACATACCTATTAGAGTTAGTGCCCTGGGGCACCATCATGGAGGCAAGGGACTTCAGCCTTTGGCCCAGCCTTGGGGATAAAGCAGGGGCGGGCAATTATTTTGCGCAAAGGCCGCTTACTGAGTTTTGGCAAGCCATCGAGGGGTGCATGATAGGCAGCCAGGGGCAGATAAATATTTATTTTCTAAATTTTTTAGGGGCCCCGCAGGCCAGATAGAGTGGCCCAGTGGGCCACATCCAGCCCCCGGGCTACATTTTGCCCATCCCTGGGGTAGGGGGCTCTTCCATATCTCACCTGAAAAGTCTTGGCTCAGTTTCACCAAGCGAAAGTCCACATACACAGAACAACTGCTGGAGTGAGGTTGTGGGAGGTTTGCCTTTGTAGGAAGACTCCAGAGAGTGCCTAGGCTCTAAAGGCTCTGGAAATGGGGCAGCACAGAGGCCCACCGGCACATATATATGGCAGAGAAACGTGCCTCTGCTTTAAAGGGCAACACCTTCCATCTGTCAGTGCAATGCTTTCCATCAGCATCACAGCCACTCAGCCTGAAAAACTAATCAGCCTAGAGCTGAGTTTGGGGAGGCAGTTGACAAGTCCACTCAGGTATGGGAAAGTGGGGTTTGTGTGGGGCTAGGGAAGATGATGGGCCGTGCGAGAGTAGGAGTAGAAGAACACGCCTCAGTGTGTGTAGTGACAGGCGAGAGTTGAAAGGCCACTGCTTGGGTTAAAATGAGAAAAGGAGAAGTATGACCATGAGTCAGGGGGAGCCTACACAGGCGTCAGAAGTCTGGGCAAGCTCACTGGCTGCTCTCCAGGAAAGCATGACATCAACCAAAAGGGGCTTTGTCTTCTAAGGAATTCGCAGAGTCCTTGTACCGCAGAGGGCACTGGGTGTCCACTACTGGAAGAACCTTTGGTGACCTGATGGAGCAGCAAGGAAGGGAGAAGACTGCCATGGGCAGACTCTGCAATAAGTGACTGCAGCCGCTGACACCACTAATGCATGGAGGGGAGAAGGGTAAGGGAGTGAACGTCACTGCACAGCAAGCAACCCAACAGTGCCTCGCAGGTGTAAAGCACTGAGTTGGGTCTTTGGGCTTAGGTCCAAGCTTCAGGAGCAAAGAATCATAGAAAACTAGGGCTGGAAGAGACTTCAGGAAATCAGCTAGTCCAACGCCCTGCTCAAGGCGGGATCATCCCCGACTAAATCCTCCCAGTGCCGTGTTTGTCCAACCTGTTCTTTAAAACGTCAGAGAATGGAGATTTTACAACCACTCAGGGTATCCTGTTCCAGTGCTTATCCAGGCTTACAGTGAGAAAGTTCTTCCTCATCTCAAACCTAAATTGCCCTTGCTGCAATTTAAGGCCAATGTTTTTTGGCCTGTTCCCTGCAGCCACAGAGAATAGTCTATCCCCATCCTCTTTAGAGCCACCCTTCAAGGATTTAAAGACCGTTATCAAATCCCACCCCAGTCTCCTCTTCTCCAAGGCTAACTTCTCCAAGCCCTGTTCATTCAGGTTTCCCTCATAAATCATGTTTCTTAGACCTCATGTTTGTTGCTCGGTGCTGGAATCCTTCTAATCCGTCTGCACTCTACATCTTTCTTGAAGCGCAGTGTCCAAAACAGCTATCGTCTCACCAGTGTAGAAGAAAGCAAAAAGATCACTTTCCTCAACTTGCAAGTGATGCTCCCATTAATACAGCCCAGGTTGCTGGGGGTCTTGGGAGGAGGATGTTTTTTGTTTTGGTTGCAGGCTCACCTTTCAGAGCTTGGGTTGAGTCCCTGGCTTGAGATCCTGCTGTTTTGATTGGTGGAGCCCATCAATCAAAACAGAGCGGGGCACAGGGTGGGGAGGAACCCAGCGGTGTGGGGGGGGGGCCTGGAGAGGCACTCCACCAGAGGAGACCCCATCAAGCTGCACCCTGACCACCATCACTTGAGGAAGCGTGACTCATTGGGCCCGTGGGTCCCACAGGGGAAAGACATTTGCGGAGGGCAAACCCAGAAAAGGGGCTGGGTGAGCAGCCCCCAACTCCTAGTCAAGGCCCTAAGGGGAGGAGCCCCTTGTGCTTCCTGGACACCCCGCAAGGACCCCACTGGATGGAGGACTATCTCTTGCCATGGGTCAGGGACTATATTAAGGAATAGATGTTATTAAGATTGTTCATGTTTGCACCTTATATTTTGTAATTGAAATGCTGTATTGTGATGTTGTAAAGAGTGTTGTTTAGGGTTTGACCTTGGTTATTGGTTAATGTTCACTGTGTAAATATATGTATATGATACTTAGTTTTATGTTTATGTATATTATAACTCAATAAATAGTATCTAGTTAAGAACTTGGGGCTTGGGCTAACTCTATAGAGGAAAGAGGGATCTGCTCGAAATTCTGGCGTCCCTCTCACAGCATCCCCTCACTCTGCGGGGCCATGTGTATGCATCACACATCCTTGCAGACATGGGTGGATCTAGGCTTTTGAAAAGGGGGGTACAGATCAGGTGGTGCCTCGTCACATATAACCTAGTACATATTTTTCTCCAATTAAAGAGAAACCAGAAGCTTTACTAATACACTAAGGGGCTAGCACTATATTATTCAGTTTAAGATAATGCAAGAACAAATATAACTATTGGAGCATGCACTAATTATCATTCACTAATCTGCTAGTTTTAGATATACATTTTAAAAAATCACAACAAACTAGACAAAAAATAGTCAAAATAATCAAAACACGGTGTGCCATCATTAGTCCTGTAGTCATAGTCAAATGTACATCTCTTGTTCAGATCCATAAAACAAAATCTAGTCTTCTTGACTGTCTTGATCGTGCCTCCAATACTTCACCACCAGTCATTTCTACACCTGAGTTAGTATCACCGCACCCAAGTGAAGATTTTTAACTAAAGCCAAAAGCAGCCTGCAGGGCTGTGAAACAGAGACATTGCCAGGAAAGGCTAACTGGGCACATCTACAGGAGGCGTTTGCTGTAGAGTTGCCTAATTAGCACTGCAATAAATATCTTGGCAGAGAAACTAATAAACTCCACATCAGGTTAGAAGTACTATCCTGCTGCAGGGGTTTTTTTGTGCGCAGAAATGCACATCTAGATACTGACCCGGCTGGCTGAGACACACAGGTGCTTCAGTGCGGGTGCTGCCTGCTGGCTAGTCTCACATTGTGAAGCACCCTCATGCCCAAGCCAGCCCCTCTAAAGCACGTTGAGCCAGGTCAGAGCAACCCCCGGTTGGCAGGCTGACCCAGCATGCCCCTGGCCAGCTGGGGCCTCTCCAACCTGGCTCAACGTGCTATGGTCCCAGGCACACATGTAAATGCAGTGCCCGAGAGCAATAAACTCCAGCACGATATGCACCATATTTTATTGCTGCACATTAATATGCATGTGCAGATGCACCCACAGACAGCAAAATTGCAGGAAAAAAAGGATAGTTTGAATAGTGCAACATCAAGAGAATTAAGAAAAAAAGAGGGTCGTTGAGTGGAAAGACATTAGTGGGAATCCGGGAGATGCCAATGAGTCATGAAATCACTTGACTTCCTCAGCATCGCTGGAATAGAAATGCCGCTGCCCCTCCCAGGCATCTGGTTTTAAAGTTTGTGTGGAGCAGGAATCAAAGGCGGGTGCAACTGCACCAGTGAAGCCCCCTGGATCTGCCCCTGCTGGCAGAACCTACTGGCGTCCCCAATTCCCACCTGTCCTCTCATTGGCACTTTCCCCTGCTAATTACTGCTTATTTCTCCTCTGATTCAAGGGCTCTCAGTTTTTTGCTCTTGACAATTTCACCCCTTCAACCAGACTCCGAGTCAGCTGCCAGCTGGGACCTGGAGGAGCTGAGCTGGGCTTGTGTGCAGAGGCCAAGTGCAGCCTCATGCAGCCTGGAGGGGATGAGTCCATGCTTAGCCAGCTCAGACACAAACAAAGAGGAGCTGTTTCTCCTCCTCCTGCCTGGACTGGTTGTTTATTTGCAAACTATGCTGCTTGTACCAGCCACCTACATCCCATCAGCAGCCTGGCTTCTGCTTGTAGTGCAGGAGGAGGCTCTTCTCAGCCAGACTGGCTGACCTGCTCCACTGGGCTTTAAACTAAGCCCGCTGGGGGACGGGGGGACTACCACCACTGCTGGCCCGCTGAGCAATCCTTGCAAAGCCAGCGGATCACGGCGCTTCAGGGAGCCCACCCCTGCCCCAGCTCTGGTAAAATCTGTGTGCAAGGAAGGAGCCCCCCAGGGGGCACTTGCCTGCCTGTACACTAATGCCAGGAGCTTGGGGAATAAGCAAGAGGAGCTCATCCTCATGCTCAGTGCAAACAATTACGATGTCATAGGGATAACGGAGACCTGGTGGGACTCCACCCATGACTGGACCACGGGGATAGATGGCTATACCCTGTACAGGAGGGATCGTGTACAGAAAAGGGGCGGGGGGGTAGCTCTCTATGTTAAGGAAAGCTACACGTCCCTG
>NW_005843044.1:336451-346186 GCF_000455745.1 Alligator sinensis
CCTGCCTATGCAGGGGGTCAGACTCGATGATCTCAAGCAAATCCCGGGACGTCTCAAGCAAATCCCGGGACGTCTCTCAAGCAAATCCCGGGACGTCATTCTCCCCCTGTACTCGGCCTTAGTGAGGCCGCAGCTGGAGTACTGTGTCCAGTTTTGGGCTCCACAATTCAAAAAGGATGTGGAGAAGCTTGAGAGAGTCCAGAGAAGAGCCACGCGCATGATCAGAGGTCAGGGAAGCAGACCCTACGATGACAGCCTGAGCCCTGGGGCTCTTTAGCCTGAAAAAGCGCAGGCTCAGGGGTGATCTGATGGCCACCTACAAGTTTATCAGGGGTGACCACCAGCATCTGGGGGAACGTTTGTTCACCAGAGCACCCCAAGGGATGACGAGGTCGAATGGTCACAAACTACTTCAAGATCGTTTCAGGCTGGACATAAGGAAGAATTTCTTTACTGTCCGAGCCCCCAAGGTCTGGAACAGCCTGCCACCGGAGGTGGTTCAAGCGCCTTCATTGAACACCTTCAAGATGAAACTGGATGCTTATCTTGCTGGGATCCTATGACCCCTTCCTGCCCTTTGGGCGGGGGGCTGGACTCGATGATCTTCCGAGGTCCCTTCCAGCCCTGATGTCTATGAAATCTATGAAATACAGCAGCAGCTGTGAGGTTGGGTGGTCATTCCCTCCCCACCCCTCATCCCTCCCCTAAACTGGGCTGCAAACAGAGCCTGGGGGGACCCTTTGCTCCCGGGGGCTCTGGTGGGATGCCACCCAAGAGGTTCTGAGAAGAGCCCAAGTCACAGCATTTGCGGGATCCCCCAATATGGTTCAGGGAACTTGAGTAACATGCCCAAATAGAACAAGTCAATAAGTCACATGCTCTGGCTTCTACAGCCAGAAGGGGCTGCTGTGACCGCCTGCTCTGAAGATAAGCCTTGCCCCATGTGACTTGCACTGAGCCCATGAACTTCTGCTTGAGTTAGAGAAGCTCTCTTAGAAACAGTGATGATCGTTTTGATGTTGTGTTGGTAGCACACTGTCATCACATTGCTCACAAAAGACCTCATTGGGCTTTGTGTGCTAATATCTCCATGGCACTGTTACGAGAATTGAGGCATAGAGAGGGGAAAAGGACTGTGCTATATCAGTAGCCAACTCAATAGCAGAGATGAATACGGTGCCCAATTCTGGTCCCCACACTCCAAAAAGCATATAGAAGAACTAAAGAAGGTCTAGAGAAGGGCAACAGAGATATCTAGTTGTCAGGGGGGCTTCCATACGAGAATAAATAGGCTTGGCCTATTCAGTTTGGAAGAGAGGTGCTCGAGTAGGGACATAAGGACTTACAAGATAGTAAATGGTGAAGAGTAAGTGGATTGGGATTTATTATTTACTCTCTCAATACAGGAACTAGGGGTCATAAAATGAAACTAGTAGATAGCAAGATTAAAACTAACAAAATGAAGTTAATTTTCACACGGCTTGTAATTCAAATGTGGAACTTATTGCCATCAGAAGTTGTGGAAGCTAAGAGTTGATCCAGATTCAAAAAGAAACTGGACAAATTCTTGAAGGAAAAGGGCATCAATAGCTATTGAGCATGGGAGTTAGCAGTACAGCCTCTGAATCAGAACTTCTTAGACACTGAAAAAGCCAGCGCCTGAATTGATTCAATCTTTGCAGGTTAGTCTAACCTGCAAAGATTGAACTGATTTGCAAGTGCACAGACATTCACATTTAATTCTTGAAATTCAGGAACATCCCTGTAGTGGCTCAAGCTAGAAGCTGGGGGTGCTAGAGCAGCCCTCCCTTCCCTTTGCAGCAGCAGCAACCGAAAGGCTGGAGGGAAGCTGACCTGGAGGTGTGGCTAGGCCCCCCGTGGGGGCACAGTATGATTGTGGAGGGGTATAAACCCCCACCCTGGCCTGTAGGGACCCCAACTGGGGTGTGGATAGAGGGGGAGGGGGAAAGCAGCCCTTGCCAGGCTTGTCCCCAAGGCAGCCAGGACAGCACCTCAGGCAAAGGGAGGCAAGGGGTGGAGATTAAACTCCCCTGTCTCCAGTCAGGCATGGGACCCTAGTTGGGGTCTACCCAGCTTTCCCCTCTGCTCTTGTTTGGGTCGCAGGGGTCCTGGCCAGAACCGACCAGAATGACCCTGCTATCTGCCCAGGGCTGGGGCTGCGGCTGCAGCTGGGGCTGTAGGGCTAAGCCCAGCCAGCCTGCAGGTGTTGCTGAGGGCAGAGGCAGAAGGCCACCCTGGTCTGGGGCCATAGGGGCTATGCAGGAGATTTCTCCTGGCTTCCCGCACCCAAGCTGGCTGAGAAATGCCCCACAGGGCTGGCCCATGGGGGCAAGGCCCTTCCCAGCCCACTGGGGTTGCATGACAGCCTGGTCCAGCAGCATGGGTAGGGGCTAGCTGGGAGTGAGCTTCCCTGGCCAGCTCAGAGGCGCCAGCAGGCTCTGAGCAGCACCCGGGGCTGCAGGTGCAGATCCAGCTGCGGGCTGGCTGGGGCAGGGGGCTGTTCTCCCCCCTTGCCTCCAACTGCTGTCCATGCCATACCGCTCTGGGAGGGGTGGGGGGAAAGACGCTTCAGCTCTGTGGCTTCCGCCCAGTGTGCGAAGTCAGGCTCCAACCCCTGGATGCCTTGGAAGGTGGCAGGTGTCTGGGTAGACGACATCCAGGGGCTGCAGCCGGAGCTCCACGCACAGGGCAGAAGCCACTGGGCCCAGCAGAGCTGTTTTTCTCCCTTCACCTTCAGCTGTGGCTCCTGCTCCTGCCACACCACACTGTGCAGCACCACTCGAAGCAGGCCAGCAGCTTCAATATGAGCTGAGCTGAAGCGGCCGGACTGAAGAAACATGCTGCTGAGGGCAGAACGGCTGACAGGGGCTGCAGTCCCCTAGCACGGGGTGGGAATAAGCCCCCTCCCTTCTCCCTTTGCCTCAGGGGGCCATGCCTCTGGCCATGCCTCCACCCCTGCACAGGCTAGACAGCAGAGGGGAGGGGCCAGCCCGCTCTCTAGAGCAGACAGCACAGCCCCACCCAGGGCTGCAAAGCATCTGGGATACTGGGGGACTCTGGTTTAACTTGAACCAGGAAGTGGTCTGGGATCGATGTTGCAAAAACCCATTTGACCCAACTCAGTTAAGTCTGATACTACATTCAGCCAGGTTTATCCCAAACCAGTTTTGGCCATTTTGAAACTGGTTTACATGCACTGAATGTCTGTTCTGTTACAGGCTGAAACCAGTTTCTGCTCACTGGAGAGGAGAGAGAAAGGCTAAACTTCTGTGAATCTGTGATCACTTAAACTGATTTATATGTAATGTCTGTCCTAGCCTAAATGTTGGAGGTTGCAAGAGACAGGAATGGTGGGAAAAAACCCTGGTCAGACCCTGTTCATTCCCCCTTTCAGCATCCACTCTCTGCTGTGACATAAAAGACAGGGCAAGATGGACCTATGGTCTGACCCAATAAATGGGAATTCTTATGTTCTTATGATTAAAGGCTTGTAGGATAACAGCCTTCTACTGATAATGGTTGAGCCACTTACTCCTTTGGTGCGGCTGGGTCTGAAGCAGTGTTTCAACTTCAGGTTTCTAAAGGTAGCTTCAAAACTAGCTAGGAGTGCTTTCTTCACATTTAAACATCCAGAGGAACAAAAATTAAGTGCATCTAACAAGAAACCAGGTATTTAAACACAAACACTAAGTTCCCTCCTCACAGTGGCACTTTGGTTCCTTTGATGTCACTTCCTGAAATGGACCTTTGTATGACACATTATGTGCCACTCACGTGATGTCAGCTGCATGGACCAGCAGGAGGGTAAACCAAGGAGTCAGAGCAGACCAATGCAATAAGTTGCTATGGCAATTGGGAAGTTTGACTCAAACCCAGCATTATTAGGAAACATAATTGCAAAATCCTAAAAATATCTAAATACTGAGATGAGGACACAATTAGCTGAAGGAGCCCCAAAGGTCTTAACAAAACAAAGCAAAACAAAAAAATTAGAAGTGGAAATGCTGATCTGAATGACACTGCCAGAGATTCTGGATTTACACCTTGGGGAAGGGAAAGAAGGTCCAGAGCTTCAGACTACCCACCTATCAAGATGCATGGAGGAGTGAAATTTGGACCTCCCCATCTCTCCGAGCTGTTCAGTTCCAGCCTACAGCTGGTTTGAACCTCGAGTCCCTTCAAGCAGCTGAGAGCAGCAGCACATGGCATCCTGTTCTCCAGCCAGCACTCCAGGAGGAATTCACATCAGTGGTTAGATAAAGACATTGCACCCCTCCCATACAGAAAGAACCGGCTCACATTGCCAACACAGAGTGCCTTCTGTGGAACAATATGAACCTTTGGGGCAAAAGATCCTAGAGAAGCAGCTGTGTGCCCCAGAGGAAAAAAACTGGGGAGAGAGGAGGGGGGAAGCAGGGTTGAGAAGGCTGCTGGGCTTGCATGTGCCAGCCACTGAGCATCAAAGGCAAGATTTCTCCAGTGCAGTGGGCCAGCATAAGACCCAGGCACCCAGTCACTTTTTCTTGGAGGCCCTCAGTAATGCTTAGCCCCTGTACAATCCTTCTTCAGAGAAGTCAACTGCACCCTCCACATGTACCTGCTTTTTTGCCCTGAGCAGTTAAAAGGCTGCTTCAACCTTTCCCTTCCACCTTTTCCCTGGAAAGGTGGTATGGTTTCACGCTCAATGCACTTGGAAGCCAAGAGATCCAAGTGCTAGTTCTGCTTCTGCCTGAGGCTTATTCTGTGCCCTGGCCAGCATGATACTGAAGGATGATGTAAGCCCAGAGTAACTCCACTGAACTCGACACAGCCTGGATAGCGGAACAGGGTGTTCTCTGACCCTTTCCTGCCCTGTGCCTTGTTATCCCTATCTGCAGCATGGGCGGCCAGGCCCAGTCCCCTTGCAAAAAAACTTTGAGTTCTTTGGGAGACGGATGCTGAGACCATGAGACTGCTGCTGTCCACCAATGCACCTCCTGCAGATTGCAGTTCCTTCTAGTTCAAATGGGTGCTTGCACATATGACAGGGTTTAATCCTCATTAAATTAAATAGATTATTAAATTTAAAAATATTTGTTTTAAATCAATATAGAGGTTATTTTAACACACCAGTGTCTGAGTCGTTTAAGTTGCTAAGCAGTATTCATGGGCACTGCAAATAGAATCGCACAATAGTTGGGTGAAAACCAAGTCATTGGCTTCATAGTTATTCCTGTATTTTTTCCAATTATAAAAGTCAGCCCTTCATATCAGGTAACCCCACATTTCCAGGGTCAGCATTAGGAAAAACAGCTTTCCCCACAAATACGAGAAAGCCCTTGAACTGCTTCTGCCCTTTAGCTATCTACAGGAGAAACAAATAACCAAGGAAAGGACCCAAAGGATTAAATGCACTAAAATGTACTCAAATAAAATAAATAAAAAAACATCAAGCTCACAACATTATCTCCAACCTAAAAGTCACCATGGTGGATAACAAGGCAAATATTTTCAGTTAAATAGAAACTGTTTACAAGTTTAGATCCAGACAGGTTCCTGTTAAAAGGCCAAAGTTGAACTGCAGTTCTGGATTCAAATTTCATGTACCAGATAGAGTCAAAACCCTGGATCCGAACATGCCTAGTTCTGATGGTTCATAATCCAAAGTTCCCTGATATGCGAAGGAGCTGGGCAGAGGGGGAAGGTGGCTGCGTGGAGATTTTCGTAAACTGTTTTGGTTTTTTTTGTTGGAAAATACCCAAATGTTGAATCCAAAATATTTCACAATGTCCAGCAAGATACAGTCAAGTCCTAGAAGAACCGTGGGTGGTTTCCAGCCAGCTCACCTTGCGGGCTTTTTCCTGGCTCTGAGGCTCCAGTGAGCACTAGCCACAAGCACTGTGCTAGAGCTGGGGGACTTGACACAGGGCTCTTAGGTCTTCTGAGCTCCTAGTCTACCTGAGGGAGGATTAATCCCTGCCTTACACTATTGGAGCAGATCAGGCAGTTGCCCAGGAACTGTGGGGCACTGGAGATCAAGTTCACTCAGCCATTGTGACCTTGCGCCGTGCAAGCTGTACTCACCACCCTACGACCCTGTGTGACACCCCTCATGGGTGGGGCCCTTAAGAGTGCAGTACAGGGTCATGTGCTCCTTACGGTGGCACCCTAATGATCCGATTATAGGTCAGCCTTCTGTACAAGTCAACTGCGATTGTTACGGTTCTTTTTGTGGGGAAGAGCCATCAGCTTGGCTGGGATGATCTAGTTGTGGCTGGTCCTGCTTTGAGCAGGAGGTTAGACTAGATGCGACCTCCTGAGGTCCTGTCCAACTTTCCAACCCTAATTTTTTATGATTCAATGAACTTATAATTGGAACAGGATACTTGTATTACCATTGCACCTGGGAAAAGCAGTCGTGGAAGCAAAGCCCAGCCCCAGAGACCAGTACCAAGCTCCAGCCTGGTCTCCTAGGACTTGTCCAAAGCACTCACCTGAACCCCACACATACTTTAAGGGATTCCCCCACCCCTCCACCATTCCTTTGAGGCAGGGCAGGACTATATGCTTTACCTGGGGAAAACAGATCCAGAGAGTATAAGTGACTCTTCTGGGGTCACAAAGGCAGCACAAGGCATTCAAAGACTTTGCCATGTCTTCTGCTAGTGCCCTCACCACTGGACCAAGAATAATGGCTTTGATCCTAGGTATCATTTACCCAGGGCATGAAGGCTGCTGTATCCATGGAGGGGAAAGGGGCTCTGGGCAGCCACTGCCCCAGCATGGAGCTGTGATGGGGAGGAAGACTTTGTGTTGTTCCTCAAAGGAAGGCCAGGGACCTGGTAGGCAGGCAGCACCGGACAGTCCTGTCCGAGAGCGAACTCGACCCCTGCCCGTCCCCAGCTCTGATCTCGGGAAAGCTGCATGGCAAACCCTGTGCTGCTTGGGAATGACAGATACATCAGCTTCCTGTGAAAGTACCTTCCAGGGCCCAGGGACTTTACGAGGAAATCTGTTTCCATTTCAAAAGGAAAACAAATTCATCAAGTCATCCTGCAGACTCCAGGCGGGAAATTCCCATGTTCCCCTTCCAGTACCCTGTGCTTTCTGCTTGGCTCAGCATGAACGGAGGCAGATTCCTGCCTGGAATTCCACAAATTGCTCAGATGGCTGCAGCAGCCAAAGCCGCCTGCTCTGAAATCGGTGCTCAGCCAGGGGAGCGTGGCTTTCATTAGACACTCAGGTAATTGCTGGAAACCTGTCTCTTCCCTCTGTAACCCACACAGTAGAGAGGCAGACCTCAGTGAGATGCCTCATCTGCCCCAACATACTTATCAATGGGCCTATTTTGGAAGGCCTGTGGTTAGGGGGGTGCGAGGGCAGGGATTATTATTTGTTGTTCTCTCTCCTTAATCTATCACAGTCAAGGAGGGACTATGAGGAGTTTCAACCGATGTTGAAAGTCTGAATTCCCTTGGAACCGAGTAAACAAAGGCTTATCTTCACTAGAGAGACAGCAGTGTTTGCACTTAACCCAATGGCACTGCTGCCACCTGTTAGCCTACTTGTAGAGCAACCTCACTCAGCACACATCTGATCCATCCCCACTCAGCACACACATTCAATGGTCCTGCTGTTACTAGCCCTGCATTCAGTGTTGACAGTGAAGTTAGACAAGAGCTTTCACCAATTTTTTTGGATGAAAATTGCCCATTTGAGTCGACTGAAGCAGTCCATAACTTTGGTTGAATTTTGGCAAATAGCTCTGGTAGGGAAAAATGATTTTAAGTGTCCTGAAAGTAATTTGAAACATTTTATTTCAACACTTTCAGGACAAAAATGCTTTGATTTTTCAATTGGAACCAGTTTGTTTCCAAACTTCTCCCAAACTACCTTCATTTTCACTGAAAACAATGTAAAAGGCTAAAGAAAACTCCCTAAACTAAACATTTCACTTATCCATTGAATATATTTACAAATGCTCACTTCAGATTGACCCAAGCAGTATTTTTCCAGAACCAGCCAAGCCTAAGCCCAGTTATCTAAACAAGACTTGTCAAGATCAATGCTTTCTGGGTGGTATCCCAGAAGTCTCACCATCACAACAGAGAAAAATGAGCCCTGGGCCAGCAATCAGGCCAGCTGGAAGTAGGAAACTTGAAATGCAACACGTTGCAATATCTTTTTCCAGGAGAGTGCAGTGACTTAGACTGAATGCAGGAGCTGGAGCCCAGTCAAGGACCTGAGAAGAAGGATGTATGCAAGATGTGCAGACCCTGTTACGACTTGTCATGGTGCTGGGTCCCCAGGGGTGGCTGTGACGACCCTGGCAGCTCCACAACTGTGCAAGCTCTGCCCCTCGAGCGCCCTCTTATCTCGCCTGCCACATCTTTGTTGGCAAAATAAAATTGGGAGGCTGCCCATGGGCCTTTGCTTGGTCCTGGTCTGCTTAACCTCACTCGAGCTCACTGGTCTTTGGGCCCTTTCCTGGGCCTCTCTTCAGTAGGGTGCTGCATGGGGCAACTCAGGCCTAATGGGCCAATTGCATGGCTCCAAACCTCCCCTATACCACACCCCAAGCCTCGCGAGTGTTACACAGTTATTATAATGCCTGTTGGGGCCTCAGCCAACTCCCCTTTAATATAGCTAGGCCCCTTATCTAGACCCACTGTGTTGGGCCTGGCTCTGAGGGACCAGCTCTCAGTCTCCTCCTGTCCCCAGACCCCTAGTCCTTGTCTGCTTGTGTCCCTCTGGTGCTGGGCTCTCTGCCCCTCTGAAGCTTGTGCCCCTCTGGTGCTGGGGCTCTACACAATCAGGTGCCCCCCTGGGCACTAGTGAGACCTCCTTCTCCCCTATTAATCTCATCCTGGTCCACTGGATCAAACAATAACACAAGCCTAAGCCCCTGGCTACAACATAACACTAACAATAAAGGCAAGTCTCTACCGCTTTAAGAGGGCAAACTTCCCACTTAGAATAATACATCTCTTAGCCCTGGGCACCTTGTGAGCTCCTAGAGTCTTACTGTGTTTGGAGGTAGCAAAGCAGGCAGCCAGATGCATCGGGCAGCTCTCTTGTGCAGGAGCTATTTCTTCTGGCAGCTGCCAGAGAGTGAATGAGCCCAGCCAGCCCCAGCCCTGAGCTTATATGTTCCCTGGGCTCTGACTCCTTCCGGTCATCTGACTGCCTGCTGGTGCCGGCTAATTACCTTGCTAGCCTGTTACTCAGGCAACCTGCAGCTGTGGCGCTCTGCCTAACCTGCCCGGCTCCTGTGCTAAGCTGCTTCTTCCCATAAGGCGCAGGCACACCTTGATGCCCTGCGATACCACCCCATGCTAAGAGTCCATGGGATGAGTTGTAGATGGATAGAAGTGTGGCACCCAAACCCCCTATGCTTCCTGCACATTGGCCTCTCCTTCCACAGTTCCCCTGGGCACCCAGATGGTCATGTGTGAAGATCTAGGATGCACTATGAGGGCAATCTTCTAGCAGTGCAAGTGGCATTTCTGGCACTTACATACAGGCTGCTATTCCACTACCCCTGCACTGTGGACATGCAAGATTGGCTTTGTAGCCAGCGTGTGCCCTGAAGGCAGGTACATGCATACTTGAACCTAAGTCTGGGGGGAAAAAAATGATGAAGGAGGATCAGCTGCCCCTTTTTTTTAGCCCCAGCAGGTATGTGATGAGGGCAATCAGACTGGAAGTGGGAGATTCATGGGGGGTTGGCGGGGG
>NW_005843044.1:346217-359378 GCF_000455745.1 Alligator sinensis
AGCCATCAGGATAGGCACTGTCCATTGGTCTCTGTGGCATGCTTCTCAGGCAGCCAAAGGAAGGAAGAGGTATCTGGGGCCAAGCAGTATGTATGTGGGGACAGGGGGAACAGCACAAGCATTACTGGAGATTGTCCTACCTAGGAGCAGGTCCCAGGTTCTAGCTTGGACCCTTGTTCTCTGTGAAGCAGAAACTGCTCTTCATCCAATAACTATGAAATGCAAAGCGTGGTGACTTTGCTTCAGGGAACTGGGGCAGCAGCAGACACTAGCTAAGTCGTGTGATTACCCATGTTAATGCAGTGTTCTTTGAGTCAGAAACTGGTCATAGTTGTGCTGCCTACTTCATTCACACAAGTGAGAGGGAGAAGCAGCTCACAAAAAGGGCAGATGGGCAGGCACCTTGGTCAGAGCAAAGAGGGGAGCAAGACAAGATGAGAACAGGGTGTAGCTATAAAGAGGGGGGGAAGCAGTTTGGGCCATGCCCTACCCCCTACAGGCAGGGGTAGTCAAAGCTGGGGCTTGACTTTGTGCTAAAGTTAGCTGTGAATGATGCCAGCATATATCCTCTGACACCCGCAAGGTTATTCCCAATTTACCCAGCATCACTGAGACTCACATTTAGCCTTCTTATAAAAGGGTCCGTGTGATGATGCTAGTAGCAAAGCCAAGACCCGAAAATGTCTTGATTCCCAGTGACCTGCCATAACTTATGGTTGAGATCCACAACTGGAAAAAAAAAGACTCGTCCCTGCCCCTCTTCATACCTCCTCTCTGTGGACTCATAAATTGAAGATGAGCAAACTAACCTTGTTTTGTTAGGCTATGTTATTGGTTAATCCTGTTTGAATGTGCCAGTGTTTATAGATATTATATCTTTGTCTAGTTCAACTTCTTTCATATTTTGGCTTGCTACCCAATGTTGGAAATGTTCCCCATCTTATTAACAGAATAATTAGGCCTGAGACTCAGCCTGGTAACAAGCTCTTTAAAAAAAAAATATTATTTTACAGAGTGCTTTGCCTAGTTGCAGATTGCTTAATTTCTTAAGCCTCTGGTGAATATAAAAATAACAGCATGCCCCTCAGCTCATGCTGGATTTCATCTGGTCCTGTGCTGATTGCAAGTCAGTTGAACCATCTGTAAGTTCATCAGCCAAGGAAACAGTCACAATGTTTTGTTCATTCATTAGTGGAACAAAACAAAACAGGGGTTTTTTTTGCACTAAAGTTAGCAGTGAACGATGCCAGTCAATCATTTGACAGAAGCAAAGTCAATCTCCAAGCCTGCTGAGGGTTGCTCGAAGGCAGTGACCATAGACTCCAATAGGCTTTGGATATGGGCCTAGGTATACTGAGCCTCTCCAAAGGCCAGTGTTATCTCAGCCTCTCTCTGTTCCTGTTATGTATTTTTGGGTCCCATCTCTTCCTCCACCACCTCCCCCCTCCTTCATATTTCCTCCCTGCTTTCATTGTTCCCCACTGAATTTACTCCAGGGAAAGTAAGATGGAAAATTCTTTAGAGTATGTATGCAAAAAAAAAAAAATCAAAGATGGGCTAGACCATATTTACTCGCAGCTTTTCTCCAAAAATTAGCCCTCTAAAGTTGTCCTCTTAAGTGGGGAAACTGATTTTCTTCAGTGGAATAGAAGCATGGAGGGGCTAATGTTGCACTCTGGCTGCCCCATCTCTCTGGGACATGGAGCAGGCCAAGGCAGAGGCTAGAGTTAACTCTTTCATAGCCACTAATGAATTGGCAGTAGTTTTTGGCTAACTTATTTATTATGCATTCACAGCCATCCTGAAAGAAAGGGGATCAAACAACACATGGGAGAATCCTTTCCTATGTGGTGTGTGTCTTCTTTGGAGGCATGTGGTATGCTAGAAAATGTAGTAAATGGCTACCGTCAAGGCAAAAGGAACTTGTGGCAGGGCATCCTTCCAGGGAGGTGCCCACACTTTCTAGACAATCACCCCTGCAGTCACCTGCCATGCCTTGATGTTTATTACTGTTATGAGAGAGGCTGCCCCAAGGCTTCCCAAATTGCTCTCAAATGACCACCAGGTACCGGCGGTCCCTGCCTTATGGGCTAATTGAATGGCTCCATTTCTCCCCTACCATGCCCCTTGCCTTGCAGACGACATCCTCATTGATGTTCTCTTCCACTTAGCCCATCCTCTGGGGCTCCTGGACCCTCTCTGGTCCCACACACTCAGCCCCTCAATCTGGGCTCCAGACCCTTTGCTAGGTCCCTAGGGACCTCCTCTTCCCCTTAGTTCCTCCCCAAACCTCCAGGCTGCTTCAGCTGTCCTCTCTGTGGTGGTGCTCCGTGTGAAAAAATCCTCCTCTGTCTGCTTCTGTCAAGTGACTCTCTCTACCCAGCCTAGCTTCACCAGCTGGCTCTCAATTAGCCCTGGCCTGCACCTGCCAGTGGCTTCACAAGCTGCCTGACCTCTAAAGTGGCAGGCAACCCAAGGGCCTGATTCAAGGCTGACTGATAGTATTATAAAATCATGGGTTGGGAAGCATGAACAACTGGTGCCTCCGGAGATTGGGGGTGGGGGCACAATTTGTGGGTGGCAGTGTCAGTGGCAGGATGGCAAGGGCTGGTGGAGTGGCATGTGTCCCCCTGTGCCTCCCCTATGAGTCACCTATGATGGGAAGGGACCTTAAGGATCATCTGTCCAACTCTCTGCACAAAGGCAGGATTGCTACTTCTAAATCACCCCTGTCCTATGCTTGCTGAGCTGGTTCTTGAAAAGCATCAGTGAGAGAGATCCCACAGCTACCGCAGCAGTCTGTTGCACTGCCTCACTGTTCTAGCAGCAAGGGAGCTTTTCCTGGCATCTAATCTAAATCCACTCTGCTCCCATTTCAAACCATTGCTTTGTGTCCTGCCCTCTGTGGCAAGGGAGAAGAGTCTCCCCCCATCTTCACAGCAGCCTTTCAGCTATATGAAGAGTCTCCCCATTGATTTCAAGGGGCTTTGGTTCCTGACCTAAAGATTAAATCAAGTGACTTAGGGGCACAAGTCTCACTGAAAGTCAGAACTCAGACCATTTAGGCACTTTTGAACACCTTCCCCCCCATGCCTCATTTCTGGCCTGTGGCTGCGCACCAAAGCCAAGATCATTGTATCATGTTCCAGTAACAGCAAAACAATCACCAGACATTACCAAAGACACAGGATGATCCATCTTGGCATGTGCATTAGAGTCTCCACCCTCCTAAAACACCAGGGGACCATTCTGATAGTCATGACTCTGCCTTGCACCTCCTCCACTAGCAGCTGCAAGGGCTCTTAAACACACTTGGATTTATCCTGGCTCTTGCATTATTGTGATGCAGTTATTAGGATACAGTCAGAAAACAGGAAGAAGAGGCATCTATATGCCATGCTATGATAACACAATGGCCAAGAATGATCACTACTTACATACTATACCAAATATATTGTAATCAATGCTAAGCGGTCTATTGCCGGTTAGAAAATTAGATAGATAAACTGGTGATCTGCAGCTAGATAGCTATGAGAGCACACAAAACACAACACAAACAGATGTTTGTTACAGCACAGTAACATAACGTCACCATAGATGAATGCAATGTCATGACTCAGATACAACAATGCAATGCTGTGACAGAAAGGAATTTATGTCTTATCTAGAGTCACCCTGGTGCATTTAGAAATCTAGGTGATAAACACAGTGTCATAATAGTAGTTCATTACATGTGTCCACGGTGATGGGAGAGAGGAGGAAATTCTTGATGTGATGGAAGGGGCTAAAGAAGGAGAGAGTTTGAACAGGAGATACTAAAGAGAAAACATGAACTAATGGCTTAAGCAATGACCTCACCTGACAGCTAAGAAGATCCAAGCTGCAATTCTGGTTTTTGCCAGTGACTCTCTCCACAGTCTATTGAGGTGAAGGCTCTCAGGGGCAAAAGGGCAAATTATTAACAGTACTGCCACTTTGAACTCCCCGATGAATGGAAAACTTTCCATTGGGGCTGGATGAGGCCCCATCCCTCTGTAAGTCTCTTTCCTCCTCCGTGGAACAAACAGAAAACTACCACATTGTCCAAGGCTGAGGATGAGGTAGATGTTTTTAAAGAGCTTGGCATCCGCAGCTGGAAAGTATTTGCAGTATTCACTTGTAACCTGTCCATCCCCACAGCATCTAGGAAGCTGGTTCTAGGTGGCATAAAACAGTCCTTCTTGTCCTAGGGACAACATCACTTAGAGTTCATCTCCATTCACCCATTCATAGCCCTTGGCTCCGTCTCCTGGGAACATTTAGCCTTGCAGCCCAGTGCAATGTCGTCGTTTAGAGCAGAGCTCATTGTAAACAGCTCTCCCCGCCTCCCCCTTGTCCTGGAAGCCCTAGAGGCAGGAACAGAAATGGCTTCTCCAGAGGCTCTTCTCTGCTGCTCTAACACAGGCTTCCAAGTACGTTGATTCAAAACACGTGTTTTGGTTGTTTCTTTTAAATTCATCTGTCCTAAAAACCAGGGGCTTAAATGACCCAACTTAAACGAAGGGGAGAAAGTTTTGAGACACTCAAAAAGAGATGGCGTGTCATCGTGAGGTTTCACTGCAACTCGGTTAAAAAGGCAGGCGCGTAACTAGGGGTGGGCACTGATTTGGAAGGGGCACCAGAATGGCAGCCCTTGAGGAGTCTGACTCTGCACCGTAGGGGATGCTGTGGCAGGTAAGACTCCCTCCCTTCCTCTCGCCTCTCCCATTCTCCGCTGTTCAGCCTAATACTCCCCATTTTGCCCAGGGTTTCTCCCTGCCTCCATTCTCTGGTTCTAAGCACAATCCCCCCTCCCCTGTCCAGAGCACCGAAATAGCCAGTATAGCCTCTGTATAAGAGTTCATCAAAGGAACAAGCGATGTTTTAATAAATGGTTATTTGGCTATACTATATAAATGGTTATTTGGCACCCGCATTGTATAGATGTTTTAATAAATGGTACAGTATCTCATCCAAAAAGCTAAATCCCTTATAGCTGTAAGTTCCTTATGTGACATCCGTTCATCAAGGAGTGATGGTGGATAAAGTTCCTTATAGCTATGACTTTTTGCCATCTTAACACAGTCTCTAACACACCTTAACATGTTCTCCTGTTACGTTCGAAAGCATCTATAACACCTGAAGCTACTGATAACAGAAGTCCTGATTGTGTATTACTAAGGTACTGCTGTTCCTTCTTCAGACACCAGCATCCTGTGCCCCATGTTAGCCATTTCAGCAGAAATGCAGGGCCTTGCAGATCAGGTTCTCAGTGAAGGAGAAATCAGCAATGCAGAGCCCAGCTGCCTTCCACATGTAACTTATTTATGCATCTACACCAGGGGCGGGCAATTATTTTGGGTGGAGGGCCGCTTACTGAGTTTTGGCAAGCCATCGAGGGCCACGTAACAGGCAGCTAGGGGCAGATAAATACTAATTTTCTAAATTTTTAGGGGCCCTGTGGGCTGGACAGAATGGCTTGGTGGGCTGCATCCAGCCCACAGGCTGCATTTTGCCCACCCCTGACCTACACCCATCCTGGAAGACAGATGGTCAAACAACACACAGGAGAATCCTTCCCTATGACAGTCTCAGCCCCAAATCAGCATCAGGTTTCCAGAAAGCAGCAGTGCTTCAGAGACCACTTCTAACCAGCAATCAAGGAAGAGAACAAACTCTCCACTAGCGCAGTTTTCCTTCCAGACTGAAACCCACTACGAGAAGGAACACAAAAGACTCAGTGCACCAGCACCACCAGGCAATGCCCAGCCTCCTGCAGTTTGTAAAGGCATTAAGGTTCCCTTCAAAGTGTGAACAAAAGGTGGGGAGGCTCTCTCAACCCCAAACTTGGTAAAAAAAGAAACAAAACAAAAAAAAAGCCTAGGCCAAACTGTCAGCGGGTGTAACCCAGCATATCTCCATGATCTCTGACTGGGCCATAGGGCTGTGCAAGGCTTCGGACAGAGCTTCGCATCTGGAGAAGCTTTGGACACTTCGGGGTCTGAAACAGCACATCTGTTTCAAAGCACTGCCTCGTTCGGCTTCCCAAAGAGCTTCGGAGCCGCCTCGGAGGTCCGGCCATAGGGTATAATGGGGAAGTAATAAAATATCTATAACTTTGTTGCTTTTTGTCTGCTTTGAATGAAACTTTCAGGAGTGGTAGACTCTACAGAGAGCATGAAGCCTGCTGAGTTTCAAAAGATCGGTGCAGGGGTTTGGGGGGAACTGTACCCCAAATTCTTGAAAGCCAAACTCCTGTCACGTCTATGTGTTACACGACAGGGGGGTGAAAACTGCAGGGCTGGTAGCTCTTACTGAGGCCACAAAGCCTGCCAAGTTTCAAGAAGATCGGTGCAGGGGTTTGGGGGGAACTGCCCCTCAGGCTGTGGACAAGCAAAACTCATGCCATGAGTGACAGTGCGTGTGTTAAGGCGCAGCGGGGTGACAGCTGCAGGGGTGGTGGCCCCTGCACCCCTACACTGGGGTCCTGCTTTCTAAAATTCTGCTTTCTGCTTTCCTGTAGCTACACGCTACACTGGGGTCCTGCTTTCTAGTCAACCCTGCACTAAACGGCATTTAAACGCCTTCTTATTGAAGAAGAGAGAGAGTGGGAAGCTGGTTCCTGTTGCAACCAGTCTTTCATGTAAAGGACTAACGCTGCTGCTTCTCTGCTCCAGGCCCTGGTGTCGATCTAGGTGCCACGGGGTCCCAGGGAACTGACAACACAGAGGCATAAGGAATTCTCTACTAAACAGACTGCCTACCTTTGAAGAACAGGACTGGCCAGGAATAGCTCAGCCATGGCCTGAGGATCTGACCACTAGAAACCTAGGGTCTGTCCAGCCTTCTCATCAGTTGATGCCTCTGACCTCATCACATGAAGAAATAAGGGAAATGCATATTTTTAAAAATAACCCTTGAGATTCCCCAAGTAAATCTTGCCTTTACCCAAGATTAATCACTTGTTCCAAGGCAGTAGTGACTCTTCAGATGACACCTGGTGCTGGGGTTACAGTTGCTTAAACAAAAGAAAGATGCCTGTCATGAAGTCACCCTTCTCAGATCAGAACTGCTGACTTTCTTTCCGCCAACACCCTTCCTGGAAAGCCAGAGTCTGGAGTCCTTATTTGGACAAAACCCTAGGCTCCTGAGCAAGGAACCAGGAAAACCATCATCTTGGCCATCTGCAGGGAATGAGTTGTAGGCCCCCCGAGCTGATGTCATGAACTGGTGGAGTGGGCTGGAGTGGGCTTGCGGCAGGTCAAGGAAGCACAAGAACAGGAGGGGAGAGATTGGTGAATGGTCAAATTAGGTTGAAAATTAGAAGCAAGTTTCCTACCCATCAGAGGAGTGAGGTTCTGGGGCAGCCTGCCATTTGGAGTAAAGGGGGGACACAGTTTATCTGGTTGCAAGATGGGGCCTGCTGTGTATCTGAATGGGAATCCATGGCATGGTTGCCTGCAACAGCCCAAGGACTGGACTTTACGACCGGCAGGCCTCTTCCAGCCACTGTCCTATTGTCTCTGCCCTGGAGGGATCCTTGTAACACACACTGACCACTTGGCCCTCAGGATTCAAGCCCAAGGTCTCCTCTCTCCCAGCTTTGCCCTGACACCTGTCCTATATTTAAGACGAGCTACGTGGAGAGGACAGCTCTTTATTATGAAACATAGGAACTTTACACAGAGAGTCATGTACTGAGAGGTGGCATATGCATTCGCAGTGCCCTGCATGGGACTGATTTGACTCTCTCCAGAGTCCAAAGCACCCAGACCAGTGCATGGTGACCTCCTGCTGCCTGTATGCAGTACCTGTGCCCCAGTGCCAGCAGCTCATTTTGGTCAGGGGCTAAAACAATTCCATAAAAGCCAAGGCTGCACCATGCCCTGGCTGCAACTTCAGAGCCACTAATCCTTCCAGGACTCCGTTTCCCAATTCCCACTTTGACAAAGAAGAGCAGCACTAGGTGCCAGAGGCTGATTTTCCTCCCCTGACACCTACAGCCCAAATTCAGCCCTGTTCTGGTTAAAGGAGCATAGTTACACTGCCTTCACTTGGAGCCTGATCAGAGCTCATTCCAGTCTTTCCATGGACTTTGCCAGGCTGTCTCCCCCCTCTCCATGTCCACTATGCTCAGCACCCAGCCTCTGAGGAAACACCAAATCCATTTGCACGCAAACACTATTGCACCAGGTAAAACAACCTTCATCGAACGGTTGGCCTCTAGACCTGACCTCTGCCATCTATACAATGCACATGCATGCGCCATACCCTCCCTTCAATCCAGGGCCCCAGCATCCCAAACCAAACCGCAACCAGGCAGTGACACTTCTCACCCCACTGCCCCAGCTGGTGACCTCTAGTGATATTGTCACTGCCCACTCCACGCAGCATTCACAGCTCTAGTGCCCTCGCTGACCCCCACCCCAGTCCCCCCGGTAACTGGTCTCACCACCAGGCGTTGCAATCTGTAGGACTCAATGGCAGGTCAGGGTGATGAACAGAGAGGAAGTTCTGCCCCTGTGCGCCAGGGCTAATAAATCTATCGAAACTGCCTGTGGTTTCCTTGCCAGGCACTTCCTCTGTCCTCTCCTTGAAAACTGATGATGCTGGAGAATGCTGCCAGCTTCCCTTTGGTGGCTCTTGCTGGCTGTCCCCACGTTCCTCGAAGGCTCAGCTCAGGGTGTCAAGTTCTCTTGCCCAGAGAAGCAAACACATACATAAAATGCCCCAGATACGTGCTAGACAAGTTGCTGCGTGGGCACACTGCTCCTTCAGAAGAATCAGACACCATGGCAGAGAAAACATCACCCCAAAGGTCACCTCCTCAGCAGCTGCAGTAAACTGTCTCAGGCCTGTGTTCAAATGGGCTGTTCCAGAGCAGTCTGCCCATGCCCTCCCAGGCCATTCCTCTCCCTGCCCCAGTTTTATCTGCCCCTTATTCAGGATTCAACTAGGGTTCATGTCCGATGCCCTGGGATAAGCAAAGATTGACACTACGATGGACGACTTCTTTCTGCACGTGAAAGTCAAGAGGAGTGTCCGTCTCCACTTGGTGGATGTCCCTTCTTGTTCCAGAGCCTCTCTCTCTTCTGTGCTGGCCCAGCACGCAGCAGAGCCCTGGCTACATGACAGCTGTTTGCTTACATGCTTCCCAAAAAACTAATTATTCTGGATCAAACTTATGCCTTCCGTGCCTGAGCCTGTGCGCGAGAACCACGCCAAGAACCCGACAGCCTGTTTGTACTGATGCACGTGATCTCAGAAGTTCAGGGCCCAACCCCCACCTCTCAGCAACAGGGACGGGGCAATTTAACACCATGCTGCACAAGCAGGCTGGCAGCTCGGTCATGAGGGAGCACTGGCCTGTGCATGCAATGAGCCAACACACACACAAGTGTGTGCAGAAGTGTACATGCACACATGGGGCCATCACAGGTAAATGAAATCCCACAACGATAGACACTCAGGCACAACCCCCAGGCATACAGCCATGTACACTCAGATGCACCCACTCAGGCAACAGGCACAACCCCTCCCCCCCACACACATAGAGGCAGGATCAAGTCACCCATTCAGCAGGCAGACACCTACACTCAAGCTCCCATCCACATACACACACTCACATGCACGCTTAGGCAGTCGAACAGGCAGATACACATGCCCATATTCCACTTTGGACAGCCCTCCGCTGACTCAAGAGCCTGGAGCTACTAATAAAAGCTCACTTTCTGCATTTTTGTGCAGATGAATCATTCTCCAATGACACACAATACACACAGTAACACATGCTTACACACACCCATGTGCATGCCAAGAAGGGAGGTGGGTCCCTGCCTCAGAAAGCGTTAAGTACCACACTTTCCATGGGAGTGAAGCGAATGGCAGTGGGGATGATAGCAATGTGAGTAACTATTACTTTCCAAGTCCCATGTGCAGCAACAGCCATCAAACTGAGGATCCAGCCTACCATTGGGTCCAGCCTTTGGGTTTTGTCTATGGCAGTGGCTTTCAACCCCTTTTTCATTTGCAGACCCCTAAAACATTTTGAACAGAGGTGCAGACCCCTTTGGAAATTTTGCATGGAGGTGTGGACCCCTTTGAATTGTAAGTATAGGTATTCATATAGTTTTGGTTGATCATAATCATCTTTCACAGACCCCTTAGACATAGCGGCTCCACAGACTACAGTAGTCTGTGTACAAGAGACCAAGAGACTTCACTTCTGACAGAGCACCAAATAGCAACGGTTTATGGCTGACTTATTTCAAATGCAAATAGGTTTTTCGATCCAAATAGGTGAAGGCAAATGCTACTGTCTCCCTCTCTGTGTAAGATCCACAGAGATTGTAGGGCTTGTGCTTGGTTTCTTTCTCACAGCAAAATCCAGCCCCAGTGTCAATCCATTAAGGTCAGTGGAGTTATGCTGGGAATCAGTCTGACCCTCTATTCACATCCAGTGCCAGCCAGTTGGCCAGCCGGCTTCAGGGGCTCTTGATCAGACATGCAAGTCACACGCAGTCAACACAGGTGTTCAGGGTGTGTTGAAATGGGGTAAAGACTAAAGAGAGGCAGCCAGATTTGCCGATGGCGTATCAAATCAGTGGAGCTACTCAATTCCCTGCCATTGAAAGACCCAGCCCAGGCCCTCAGGGGGACTGACTTTCCAGGTGGAGGGTGATGTAAAATAGTACCAATAAGATATCTAAAACCATTCCTAGCTAACAAAGGCAGGGCAAACCAAACAAATGACAGTGCAGCAGAGGTCTTATTAATGGACCAGCACAAGTCTCTCATAGCTCTCCTGTGCACGAGTTACACAGCCCACTCACCCTCACACCAATAACACATTTATATTACGCCACCGCAGCTTAATCTATTTATGTTACCAACAGATGTTAGCGCATGGGCAAGCTATAAATACCACATCTGTATTTTCCAACCTACTCATAGTTTATTGCATGACAGCCCCCTTGTCATGTGATGTGGTTTCTCAGTTTCCTGTGACATAATGTCCATGTATAATACAGATAGGTCTGGACAGAAGTCCACTGTATAACTCATGCTGCTATAGACCCTTGTGATAAGGTGCAGATCCTTAGCTATAATTAGTTCTGCTCCATCAGCTTCAACGTGGGTCTGGCCCTATGTTATTAGAGATGTACAGAAGAGCTATAAATATCTATTAAACCACAGAAAAATCAGTTAATTTATGAGCCCTCGATACAACGCTTTCCCTCCATTAGAACTGCAGGTACAATTCTAATCCTTACAGCTAGTCCATTGCTTTGTATTAGGTTGAACAAAACTTCAGCTCTGAAAATCCACAAGGCTCTGGGAAAATGTGGATTCACTTCTGTCCTTACCAGCTGAGCTGTGTCCATTGCTAGGTTTTATTAATAATAACTCCGAGTCCCACACTGTACATACTGCAAGCTCTATTAAATCTTCGTCATTGACCTGCCTCAGTTTCAAGTTGAACTACACCGGTTTGCGGTTTCCTGTCGCATAAACACATGACTTTCCTTGGCTCATGGTTTCTGCAAAGTATCAGATTAATTTTGCTTTGTATTTTCTGAGGCTGATGGAGACATTTAGGGAATGCAAATAACTTAGTGAGAGCTAGTGGCAAAGCTGCTCTCCAAACCTTTGGCTGAAAAATGCTTTTGTGACCAAAATAACACTTCAAAGCAAATGATGAGACCTAGTGGCAAACCTGCTATCCGAACCATTGGCTGGAAAATACTTTTGTGACCAAAATAACATTTCACATATTTTTTTCATTTTGATCAGCTTTCATTTTTGATAAAGAAAATTTCAGTATGAACTGGACCAAATATCCTCTTTTCATCTCACCTCCTGACGGTATTTTTTAAAATAGTTTTGGCAGGGTAGAGGGATACATTTCTCCCATGTTTTAACTTTTCCTTTTTTACAGGGGGGGTGAGGGGGATAAAGAAATAAGAAAATCGAGAGGAAATAATCAATGCCAAATTGAAGAGAAAGCAAATAAAAACTGAAAAATGAAAGAAAATGGTAATGTTCGATGACAATAAATGTTTTATTTTAATAAAAACAAGACCTATAAGAGATAATCAAAGATAAAGAATTTTTGTTTTAATTTGTGAATGATACTTTTTATATTTAACCAGTTCCACTATAAACTTTTGCCAGCTGGAACAGACAAGTTGGATGCAGTGTGTGCTGGGTTGGGCAACATTATTTCCAAGTAAAAAGGGAATGCCAGCTTTCATTAAACAGCTTCTCAGAATAATCTTAAGATCCTCTCTGTAACCAGAAAATGAAAACAACAGTGACGTTATTCCAGATGCAGGCATATGGCATTGTTCATATTAAAGGTGCATGGAACAATGTGCAGGCAGCAAGATTTCACTGGCCATTGTTCCCTAAATGTTTGTGTCTGCTAAAGACGGGCAGAGGTGTTACTGGACATCTGGAGGGAAAGGAGGCAGCCAGGAAGCACCAGGCAGCCTGAACAAGCACTGAAAGCCTGTCTCAAAGCCCCATGGAGCATTTTGCACGAAGACCTGGCTGGAGGAGGTATGGGGATGCGAGCAAAGAAATGGTTTCCTGGTTGATTAATGATTAATGAGCTTCCCCTTCTAATGGAAGGAAGTCACAGGGCCCCAAATTTGTGCCTGGACTCTGTCACAACCCAAAGTTGTGGTTTTTTTGTTTGTGTGTGCTTCGGCATCGCTAAATCATGCTCCCGCCAAATTGCAGCTCTTTTGCACGGTGGAGTGTTCTGCTGCAACAGAGAACCCGCGTGCAGGAGCTTTTCCCGCCAGTTCTGTAGCTTTCTTTGCATAGTGCATTTCTTTTGCATTATAGCAATGCGTGATGCAAGGAGTCACTGCCATTTGTATTAGGATTTGCGCCACATTATTGGCCAGTCTTAATATAGGCACACGTGGCGGCTAGCTATTGGCTTGCTAGCCGTACAAAAGGCTTGGGTGGTTTCCGCCCAAATCGGAGAGAGAGAAAGCACGTGGAGTTCGGAAAAGGAGCGTGAGGATCTCTAAGCACTGCTGATCCATACGAACCCAGCTTTTTCCTTAAGAGGGCAACAGAGGTTTAATTTGTCGAACCCACGGAGCTTCAACAACTCCGCGGGACTTATTT
>NW_005843044.1:359611-438597 GCF_000455745.1 Alligator sinensis
ACGGTCCCAGCTCGACCCCGGCTCACACATGGCGACCCAAATGGGATCAGAAGAGAGCTCGCACATGGCGACCCAGGCGAGATCGGGAGTCGGCCCGCACAGACTCTTGCATCATGCAAGGGTTGCACACTGACCAGCAACCGGCCAGCTCTGCATGTCACTATTTCACCTGCATCCAAGTGTCCCAGGCATGGTAATGTTCCCAGTCACCAGCAGCCTCCCACTGGGGTGTTCCTGATTCTCCTCGTGCTGGTTATGGGAAAGGAAGAGATTTAGATACCAGGGCAGTGCAGAAACGTTCACACTAGCTACACCACCTCTCTATGGGCATGGGGCACTGCACAACCAGACAGACTGCAAGGGCTGCCCAGTCTCAGCCAGCTGGAGTCACAGTCCCGGTGGTGATGCACCATTGTAGTTGCATGTGACTGCTAGAGTCTAGGCATCTGGCCAGATAGAGGAGAAGGCAATTTCATCAGTAGCCGGGCAGTGCAAAGTTAGACTGTGCAACGAGAGCCTTTTCGGGGCAAGAGGAATGCTCCCTCTGCCCACTTTGTTCCTGTAACGCTTTGTGCCTCAGGCTGCACAACCTTGGGTGGATGCATTAAGTCAGGGGTCTGAAACTTATGGAGTGATTTTATCTGGGCCTTGCAGGCCAAATAAGCAGCATTTTGGTGGTAGGGCAGCAAGGGCTAGGGCTTCTGTGGCATTTCAGCTGCAGGGAGGGCAGAGGACTCGGGCTGGGAGTGATGAGGGCTGGTGGTGGCCATGTGGGGCATGCTATGAAGCAAGAGGTATTATTTTGGCCCACTGCTTCTACAGGTTGTTGACCCCTGGTCTAACTGGTCAGAGCAGGGGACAGGAAGCCACGGCCTCCTTCTCTCCCTGGTCCTGGGCAAGCTGTTGCTTTCTTGTGTGGCTCAGTTTCCCCATCAGGGACAAAGAGTGACCTACCCTGCTGGGTCGAGGCACAACAGGGAGATAACAATCGATCCTGTTTCCAAAGTACTTTGTGATCCTCTGGCATCTGACCCTATTGTTAGACTTGGGGGAAGCCACAGGCAGGGACCACACAGAAGTCTGTCCCACTTCCACCTGCATGCTGGATGCTTGCTAACTAAACCTAGCGGGACCCCCGCCTTGTCCTGGAGCCCTTGCTAACCGTCACCCCCCAACCCGCTCTGCTGCGAACACAGGGTGGTTGTGGCATGTAACAAGCAAACCCCGGGGTTTGCAAATTCGGTGCTTGCTGGGCCTTGTAGCGTTCGCTCCTGTACACATGCATGCCGGGCTCTGTGCTGTCTCCATGCATTCCACGAAGCCTTTCCCGCTGAGTCACGCCAGCTCCTGGCTGGACTGAGGAGGAGGGAAATGAAGGCTTCAGAGAGGGCTCCTCCCACCAGCTGGCAACCCCATCAAGGCTGTGGAATGTATGGAGCTGGGAGAACTAATCTGAGCTGCAGTGCTTACTACTGAGATGAAGCAGGAGAGATTCATCAGAGCAAAAACAGAGAAACCAAATGTCCCCCGTGCCAGGGAGGCTGAGCAACAGAGCCTGGATCTTGCAGGAAGCCCTGCAGATTTTACAAGGAGACCATGAACATGCTCATCCTGGGAACTGAGACAAAACCATTTGAGTCTGATCCCCATTTCACTTACTCCAGTATAAATGAGGTCCCTTCCAACCCTAACATCTATGAATCTATGAATCAGGAGTGAGGCACTGGAATTTTTTGGGAAGCATTTAGCTTCAAAGTTACTTACAAGAAATGGTGTGGCTTTGAAGAAATGGAGATTCAAGATTTATCATTAGTGTTAATACTCAAGGGCATTTAACAAAGGACTGTAGAAATCCTGAAAAAAAAAATGTTTGCTAAACAAAATGTCATTACTGTCAAGTGCATTTAGATGTAATAAATGCTTACTTGAGGGGAGAAAATTAAGGACTTGGACTCTTCCCCAGCAAGTTTTGCTCATCCAGCCTGATACAAATCCTCTGCTGATTTGCCAGGAACAGAAGCTAGGCTCACCCACTTGTAGTTCCCTGGATCCCCTCTGGAGCCTGTTTTAAAGATGAATATTACATTAGCCACCCTCCAGTTCTCTGGTGTAGAGGCTGTTTTTAATGATAGGTTACAAACTGAGTCAGTGAAGCCACAATTTCAAGTTGGAGCCCTCTCACGACGCTTGGGTTAATACCACCAGTATTCATGGTATTTGCCATTGTTTAGTGTATCCGTTGTCTCTATAACCTCCCCAACTGATAACTCAATTTGAGTCAGTTCTACCAAAATTGCCCCCTGCAAGGGGTAGGTCCAGTATGGGAATCTCCCTAATGCCTTCCATGCTGAAGACCAATGCGAAGAACTCCTCTCTCTGCACAGGCCAGATCCTCCTCGAGTGCTCCCTGATTTTCCAGATCCAGAGCCCCCCAACCCCCCCCTGTGACAGCCCCCCCCCCCGCCCCCCCCCCGTTTCTAAGGTACTTTACAAAAAATAATTTTTATGCTTTATGTCTCTAGCATGTTGCTCCTCACGTTCTCTATTTGGTTTGCCACTCTATTGTTGTACATTTAACTGGGCAGCGCTTATGTTTTTTGCTATTTTCCTCATTTGGACATGCCTTCCATTTCTTGAATAACATCCTTTTGCCTTTAATGATCTCTTTTACCCTACCATTAGGTACTTTACAAAAAATAATTTTTATGCTTTATGTCTCTAGCATGTTGCTCCTCACGTTCTCTATTTGGTTTGCCACTCTATTGTTGTACATTTAACTGGGCAGCGCTTATGTTTTTTGCTATTTTCCTCATTTGGACATGCCTTCCATTTCTTGAATAACATCCTTTTGCCTTTAATGATCTCTTTTACCCTACCATTTAACCATTCTGGCTCCTTTTTTTGCCCTCTTAACTACTGGTATTTTTTTATGTGCGTTTTATGCCTTTCATTTTTTGCCTCCAATATGGCATGTTTAAATAGGCCTTATATGGCCAGCAAGTTTTAACCCAGCTTACTGTTCGTTTTAATGTGGTCCTAGCATCCGCATTTTTGTGCAGTTCCCCTTTCTGAAGTTAGGATCTACCATGACCAATTACTTTGTTTCCTTTCCTACAAAACTGATTACATTGTGGCCATTGTTACACAAGCAGTTATTCCAAATTCTGGCCATCACTTATTACTAAATGCAGAGTGGTCTCTTGCTTGTATAGATTCATAGATGTAGGGTCAGAAGGGACCTAAGTAGATCTTCAAGTTCAAGCCCCTGCCCTGGGCAGGAGAGAAAACTGGGCTCATATGACCCCAGCCAAGTAACTATCTAGCCTTCTCTTAAAGACCCCCAAGGTAGGAGCCAGCACCACTTCCCTTGGAAGTTGGTCCCAGATCATTATGGGGTCCAGGACTAGCTGTTCCAAAAAGGAGCCACTTGTGGTGTCTAGACACTGAGTTTCTGCATCCTACCCTGAAGTGAGATTCACCCAAACTACTTCGGGAGGGTAACTGAAATCACCAGTGTTAGCAAGGTCTCTGCTTTTGCAGCATCTCTAATCTCCTTTAGTGTTTCTTGCTTGCTGCCGCCATCCTCCTCAAGCAGTCAATAAACAGCACAACCCCAAAAGTAAACCCTTCCTATTTAGACACCAAATTCCTCCTCCTAGACATTTTATGGTACTTCTCTTATTAGATAAGATTTCTACCTTAATTGAATCAATGCTGTCTTTAATGAAGAGTGCCACTCCCCCACCACCGTGACCTACTGTATCCTTCCTATATAGTTGTACCCTGGAATTACTGTGTTTCATCCATTTTCCTCATTCCACCAAGTTTCAGAGGTTCCTATTATGCCAATGCCATTATTAAATGCCAAGCATTCTAGTTCACCCATCTTTGTTTCTAGATGTCTGGAACTGATATACAAAGACTTACATTTTATCATTACCCAGCTGCCTACTTTTACAGGTCTTGCTTGGCTAGGAATTTTTGGTTTTGGCTGCCCCTTCCTTTATTCTGCATGATTTCCTTTGTTCTGCAGGGGGGTGGGGGGGTGGTCAGCAGGGAACAGGGGATACTCTGTCTACCAGGTGCCTCACGGGGTTATTAGAAACAACGGCCATAAATTGAAGGAGAGCAGATTTAGATTGGACATCAGGAAGAACTTCTTTACAGTGACGGCCGCCTAAATATGGAATGGGCTTCCAAGGGAGGTGGTGCTTTCCCCTACCTTGGAGGTGTTTAAAAGGAGATTAGACAAGCACCTGGCTGGGGTCACTTGACCCCAGCGCTCTTTCCTGCCCAGAGCAGGGGGTCGGACTCAATGATCTAATAGGTCCCTTCCAACCCTAGAAATCTATGAGATCTCTCACCCTCCTTCCAGTTCCCTTGAGGAGGATCTAGAGATTTTATGATTTCATAACTTCACAAAACACTGACTTGTACCCTTTTAATTCCAACCTCCACCCAAATGCAGCTACATGTGAACCAGGGATGGAAAATGCAATTACCTAGCAAATAAAAGGGTGCTACACAACATTTTCTTATATGAAAATGCAGCTGTTAAAAGTCTGGATAAATGGATGTTATACTATATAGCTGGTTAAATAAACGGGTACAGATCAACTGTATCTTCCAAAAATAACTACCAAATTAAGCCAGGCAATGAGAACCAACATCACTTAAGTAAAATAACCCCAAACTACTAAGTCAATCAGGTTTGATATCACTTATTTAAATCAGGCATTCTTGCTTCCCGAGAATTGGTTTATATGACTTGGATTTAAATCAAACCACTTTGGATGTTTCCAAGCTATTCTTCCAGTCCCAGGATGCTGAGCTGCTCTGGGGCCAAAACAGCCCATGGTATAGGTTACAGCAGCCCACAGGTGCTCTAAATTGCTGCAGTCGCTTGACAGCCACAATCCAGGATCTTCAAAATGACACACTCAACAGAGCCTTGCCTTCCTGTCATTAGCAGGGTCCCAGCACTGGGCCTGGCAAGGATGCCAACACAGTGCTGCTTCCAATACTGCAATATTGTCCACAGACCAAAGGATTTCTCCCCCGTCTCCTGGCAGCTCAGCTCTGGAGGCTACGACACACAGGAGCCAGAACAGAGGATGAACTACATCCAATGTGTCTACTGGGCGAGTAACACATTGCCCCTCCACTGGAGCATGTGTAAGCCCAAGTTCTCTTCATTTTGTCCTTACAGACAAAACTCTCGGCCCTTCATTCTCAACTGGGGTCGCACAGCACCTTGGGGTGCTGTGACATCCTTTTAAGGGTGCTATGCAATATTACCAATGTTTGGTATGCAAACACCAACACAAACTAAACCCAAAGATTTCAAATAGGAATCCAGTGTCAAAAACATTCTGCTCTGCTGTGGTCCTTCTGAGGTCTGTGCAACAGAAGAGTTGGTCTAGGATTTTTCCATAGTCAAAAGAAGGAGTGAAAGTTAAGAGCTGATATTTTCCAAGGGTGCTTCGGAGTCTAACAAGGGGATGCTTGAATCAAACAGGTTGAGAACCAACTCTGTAAGGCCAGGTTGGAGGGTGGTATTAACAGGCTGCCTGGCACAACAAAAGTTTGATCTCAGGTTTCACTTCTCCGGCCCTCCCTTTCTGTGCTGTCCTGAGATACATAGGAGAATCGACACCAGGCGCTGTCGGCTCCACAATGCTGTTCCATCAGGGCTGTACAATACTGCTTTCTATTCCTCCCTCCATCTGTATGGGGAAGCCATGTATATGATTGAACTCCATAACTGCCAGCTTCATTTCTGCTATATCTGCACAGCCTTTGGAGAGAGATGCATCCTCGTTGGTTAGTGATGCCGTGGAATGATAGCAGCAAGACCCATGCTCCGAGGGATGCTGCCAGCTGACATCTTTGTATCAAGTGGGCAGGAAACAAATGGAGAGACAGACTTCAACATGGCTGTGCCACAAATACTTGCCGGTTTGCAGGCTGGATTTCTTAACAATTTTCTCATTAAAATTGCTTGCTCTTTGCTTTTGCTTGAGAACTGCTTGCACTTGAAAGTTATTTATATAAAGCGTCGCTCCCAGGTCACTGCCACAGGCAGCATCAACATGCAAGGCAAGAGAGGAAACAGCCTGTGAACAGCTTTGGAGAGTGGCCCAGCTTAGTGCTTCAAGAAACCATGAGAAATCCACCCCAGCCCATGGGCTTATGACACCCATTGAAGACAGTTGCATGGGTCTGGCAAGGGCAAATTTCCACCGTGGGGATGCCTCTAACCTGGTCTGGGGTGATTCTGCTGTGATTACCCTGGTGTACAGTGAACTCCAAGACGTTTGGAGTTGGCTGCTCCTGTCCTTGGGCTGACAGAGCCGTGTCCATAGGCGCCAACTTTGGTTTTTGCCAGTGGGTCCTTTTTTTGTTTGTGCGTTCCTGCACCAAGCCCCATGCGTGCCCAGAAGAGGCAGCATATTACTTCAACTCAGCTCGCTCAACGTGGCTCATGGGTGCTGAACCCCCAATAATTTTTTTGGTGGGTGTTTGAGCCTTGGAGCACCCACAATGTCAGCATCTATGCCCATGTCTCATAGTAAGTTTGAGTTTTTAGAGGTAGAGATCCCTGGGCTTGTTCCCTGCAGCTGACATTCATTTAGCAACAGTATGTTTTGTGGATGGTGTGTGGGGGCTGGAGCATGTGCTCTCTACAGGCCTGAGGATCTTATCTGCAGCAGAGCAACTCCACCGATTTTGCTGGAGTCACTTGGGGAACAGCAGTGGGATCAGAGCTTCCATGTATGGATCCATGCCCCACGCTGCCCTGTCTCCAGCCCACTGCTCACTATGGGGCCTCGATCCATAATTGCAGCCCCACAAAACACCCCAACGACCTCACATCCCTCTGCTCTCCTCACCCCCTTGCAGAAAGTTGGGGTCCCGAGCTTCCCCATTCTGCAGGCCCTTTCAGAAAGGAGAGACCTTCCTACAGGCTGAGAACACATCCCCAGCTGCTCTGTTCTTGGGAAGATGAGGAAGGACAAAACCATGGAGCAGCCTGGAAACCACTGGGCATGTGACAGAGGTATGCGAATGCCTGGTTTTAATCACAGGATGTAGCACCTCTGGCGACAGGTCCAAGCCCAGGGAGCGATGAAGGATAGGGCCAGACTGCACCATCTGAGATTCACCCCTTCCCAGGGCCACACGACATCGGGGGCTGGCAGAGCCCTAGGTATAAGTGCTAGAGCAGCCCTTGGAGTTGGGCCTCTGCAGTGTAGGGCAACCATCCATCCCTAATTGGGCAGGACAGTCCCAAAATTTAAAGATCAAGTCCCAGTTCTGGGCTGCATGACTCTGGGACAGCATTTGTCCTGGACTGACAGTATCATGCAGGGATCTGGGATTTCCATTTGCTACAGAAAACGGCAGGTTTCCCCTTGCAGGTTGGAAGAGTTCCAGCCTGCAAGGGGCTGCTGAGAGCGGGACGCAGGGGGCATCACGTGCATGTGCACATGTGAACATAGCCAGCAACGCAGCCCCAGGCAGCAGTGGAGAGCAGCTCCCCCAGCTGCCTGCAGGTAAGTTGAGGGGCAGTGGGGAGGCCGCAGATTGAAGCCCCAGTGATGAGGAAGGGAATAGGGCAGGGTTGGTGGCTGGGACTGGGAGTGCTACCCAGCTGGGGCGGTACATGGGACCTGGGGAAGTAATGTGGAGCTGCAGGGCCTGGCCAGGGAGTGGGATGAAGCCACAGGTGGCTCATTATGGAGAGGGAGGGGGAGGGTGCTCTCTGCAATTGCATGCACTCCCAGGGCGGGAGGCATGGGGTGGCACATACCCCATGCCCCCACCCAGATTTATGTGGGGGGCAGGGATGGATGTGGGCTGCCCAATGCGAGCTCAGGGCTCCCCATCCTGCTGCCCTCCTCCTGGGTGCCCTTCACTGGTGACATTGCCGTGGTGAGGTGCTCCCTGCCCACCTGGCACCAGTGGGGGCAGTGGCAGTAGCATGGAGTTGCACCCCCCACCATTGCTGCCAGGTGGGCAGGGGCACCCAGCCACATGGCAGCAGTGGGGGGACACAACTGGGGAGCCCCAAGGCTGCATCCTCCCCCCACCACCTCCATGGGCTCTGCTCTCCTCTGCTCCAACCCTGCCATGGGGAGGGGGAGTGGTTGGGGTTGGTGAGGGAGGCAGGCATGTTTCCCACCTTCCAGTTTGGAAAAGGTAGTCACCCGACTTCAGTGCACAGATCTGCCCTTAGTCTCAACCCCTCCTTCCTGTGGTTGTCCAGGCCCTGTTCCCACTGTCAGCTGCTCAAACCTGCTGCATCCAGGGCTGCTCTAGAAGCAGCCCAGAGCTAGGAGCTTTGTCCCAGGGTGCAAAGGTCACTCCCCTGGGGAGGAGGCACTGGTTGCATTAGCCTAGCTAGCCATGATGAATCAAGGTCCTGTATTTCCTGAGATTACAACCCCCCCGTGACATAGGTCCGCCTCCCTGCAACAGGCAGAGGGACAGAATGAGCACCTGCTACATGCAAGGTGCTGAGCGAATCCCCTGGGGGATGCCCTGTCTGAGGCCAGATCATGCAGTCTCATTTGGGGAGAAGGAAACAGCTCTGGCTGCTTCTCTTTGCACTGCTGTGAGCCCTGGGGGGATAGCTGTCCTGCAGCTGCAGCCTCTTCCTAAAATTGTACTAATAATAGCCAAAGACATGAGATTTGGGCCAAGGAAGAAGGGCCTCAGAGAAGCTCAAACATAAACAAGGCCAGCAACCGCGCAAAGCCACAAGTCTGACAGAGACCCAGGCTTGATGGCTCAATCCTGCCTCCCTCGCTGAAAGCAAAACGCAGGCCCTTCTGAATCAGTGGAAGCACCTGGACTGAAATTTAGGTCCTCTGCTCCAAGGCCCCTATTTTAATAGTTATTACTACTGGTATGGGGATAACACCCAGAGCCCTGGGGCTGCAACAGGGCTTATCATGCCAGATGCTGTATGGACTGAGCAAAAAGATAGCCTCTGCCACAGATCTGAGCAGAAGACAAGAGATGACAGGTGGATCCAAGCAGACAGACAAAGGAAATGTCAAGGGATCTCATTTTAACCACTGGACGCCCCTTCCCTTCCAGAGATCCTTTTGCTTAGTGCCTGTCGAACACCTAAGACTCAGGAGTCCAAGTATGCAATATGATACCTGCAGGACACACAGCTCCACTTCCAAGTGCACAGCCTGAAGAGATGCAGCCTGGCAGCTTTGCAAGAGCCCCCCGGGAATTCATGAGGCCTGGGCAAAGCAGGTATTAAAATGGTCACTGCCCATGTGAGATGAATGTCACCAAGTCCAAGTTTAACATGTTAATGGGTGGCTGAGATAAGGATCATTAGTAGAAAAACCTGCTTAAGAGAATTCGCAGACAGCTTCAGAAGTAACAGGTAGAGGAGAGCTGGGGTTAGCGATCTCCAGCAAAGGGCAGCTATGGTAAAGGGACTCTTTCCATGCTAGATGCTGGTTCAAATCTAAACCCGGCCAGTAGGGTTGGACTCTCTGGTCTATGTCTGAGATGGATACTGTGTTTGTACAGCTCCTAGCACAGCTCTCAGTTGCTTCCTAGGCACTATCATAGGCATGACACCCTGCCACCAGACCAGCACTTTACCAAAGGGGGGCAGTGGCAGAGCTGGGAATGGAGGCCAGTTCCAGCAGCACTTGTGTCACCATCCGCGCTAGTTAGAGGAGGATCCAAAGCTCTAGGGCCTAGGCCCTCTAGGATGCCCCTGTACCACCTGCTGGGCCATGCTCTGACACCGGGAAGACTACAGGCGTTAGTCTTAGATCTTAGCAGGTCAGCAGAAGAAGAACTGATCTTCATCTGAATTATTTTACTCCCTTCTAGCTGGACAAACTAAGTGCACCCTTCCTTCTTTCTTTCCTCAGTCTCCTTCACTTCTCTTCAAGACACAGCTCTTTACCCAACACTCACATGTCTCTTCCTATTCCCCTCTACTCTGGACTCCTTCCCTCCTGAACATTTCCATGCCCTTCCCCCACCTAAGCCCAGCACGTTTAGTCCTACATTCCCCTGACCATCCACCCACCTGTCCCTGCTCGCCCCGTGATGAGTTCACCATGGGATATCAGCTTCCTTTCCTTTTTTTGTGTCCCTGTGACACTCAAACTTAGCATATTTAGCAGAATTCACAGATGCGCTGGACGTCGACAGGCCGCGCTGTAAGTACTTCTGCTATCGACTTCTGGGCCGCCAACTGTGTGCCCTAGCACTCATGCCACCTCATCCCCCTGCCCAGGGTATCAACCATCTCTGCAGAAAGAAACAGAGGAAGGGCAGCAGCAGATGGCTTTGTTTAAATGTGCATTATTTTTCCTTGTCTCTTTTGCTCATTAAGATGGCAGCTGTGGTCAATACACTTCAAACCGTGCTGTTTCTTGTTTGTCACATTCCTAGTTTGAGCCAGCATCCGCAGCACTGAGTTATTTCATTTAGCCACGTAATGTGCTGCCCCAAGAATAGAAGAGGAGAATCCCTTCCTTGAGCTCCTCTGAACGTCCTCTTGAGGTTCTGGCTGCACTTCTCCTTTCACGTGTTCATCTACACACTCCCCATCCAAGGCCCCACAAAGTCCCAGGAGTTTCTGGCCCTAGCCAGAGACCATGCATGTCATTGGAAGGGAGAAGCTCACTGGGACAATGCCCTGCAGTTGTGGGGCCTACTTTCATGGATTTCATAGACATTAGGGCTGGAAGGGACCTCGGAAGATGATCGAGTCCAGCCCCCTGCCCAAGGAGCAGGAAGTCAGCTAGGGTCAAAGGATCCCAGCAAGATAAGCATCCAAATGTACATCTCTCTGGTCAGCTTGCACCTCTGCTGGACATCTGGTGACGGCATCCAGTGACTCATGTAGCGGCATCCAGTGACTCAATGCCTTCAAGGGGTGGTGGATGCTGTCAGGGGTTCTCAGGGGCATCAACACACCCAGCTTGGTCTCCATCAGGGCACACACAAAAGGCAGACTCCAGGACCAAATGAAAGCCACAACTTCTTTGGCATACCAGCAATGGCTGTGAAAGCTTAAACAGTGCCTCTTGCACAAAAATGCAAGGCAGTGGCTGGGACAAGACTGGGTTGCGGTGACAAGTCTGCCACAAAGAAAATCAAACTCCACTAATGGCTGCAACCCATTAGGCGCAGAGAAAGTAGGGCTTGTGGCACCCAATACCAGACCCATGTCATAAGATAACAGAGGGTTGAGGGCTGTTATCATGACTACCACACCCAAGTCTAAAAATAAGAGTGATGAGTCCTCTAAAAGGAAAATTGCTGACAGAGACCTGATACACTCATGTGTATATCCAAGACAAGAGAGCAAGAGAAAGTCTGAGGTAGTGTAATTAGAGAAGGCGAGGAAACTACATATACATTTCAATTGAGCTACCAACTAAAGAAGACAAAAGACTAAATATACATTTCAAGCAAAACGGTGCACTGAATACAAGAAAGATGTCCTGTATGTGACACACGCATGCCTTGCTAAACACATCCTCATATTTCTCAAAACAGGCATCCGATGTCCATGGTGTTACAAATGTCTCAATCATTCAATGTCTGGAGTTCTGTAACTAGACCATCACCGGTACAGGCTATTGCAAATTTGCCCCATTGTTAAATAAATACCCAAAGACAGGTCCGGTGACTAATGCCTCTAGGTATCCTGTTTAGCCACTCAAGGTCTCAATCATATTTAACTGCTGAGCTAGTCAGTAGCTGCAAGAAACACAAGGTCTTCACACCTGGAAATCCAAAAACAGGAGCCAGGCAATTTAACAACTGTAATGCAATGGTCCCCCTTTTCCTCCCTGCTTTGTTTGGACTTTAAAAATCGACCAACCATCAAAGAAAAATGCTTTAAAGCTATACAATTAAACAGTATAAGAACAAGACAGAACTGCCAGCAAGGTGTGCAGTTCAGAGAAGATCAAGAAGCCATCCTGCACCCAGCCCATGAGTGAAGGACCCACACTCTGTGAAAGCTGTAAAGGTAAGAACCACTTTCGGCCTGCTTGGGTAAAGATCTCTTGCAGCTAAAATAATACAAGGACTGTAATAGCTCATGTACTGAATATTAAGAAAGAGTCTTTTTCTATCATTTAGTTTTATAGCTTGTTATTAAAGCAAGCCTTTCTGCTATTAATCAACCAAGTGTGTCAGTTCTTAAAGCACGAGGTTTTAACATCCGGTTTTAAATGCAACAACCAGCCCATGCAGATTGAGACGCCCTTTGAGATGGACATGGAGGCAGAGCACCTCACCCCTCTTACCTTGAAAATACTCAGGCTGCAGGCAGCCCTGGGGAGAAGGCTGGTCAGCATCAGGACATTTTGCTTTTATTCCAAATCACCACTGTTACATACCCTGATACATGTCTGGCACTTAGCTTTGTTCCCAGAGCTAGACACCACCTTCTTGTGCAGTGGTGACCTAGTAGGCTTCCTTACTTCCACCCGCCTCCCTCTGTTCCCCTCTAATGTATTCAAAATGGTAAGAATGACATAAGACAGTGGAAATGCATGCAATAATTTGCTTTCCCACAGCTACACTGCCAAACTCCAGCAGGCCAAACACAAACTGCATTTCTTCACCAGACAGCTTTGAGCATGCCTGCAAAGAGCAGACAATGACATTTTAATTCCAGAAAGGGCTTTAGCTCAGCTATAACTTTACAAGGCAGGGCCTGCAAATGCCCGCTTACCCCAGAGAAGGCGGCTGTGCCCTTCCAGCCACACCTAATATCAGAATGGCCCTTCCTCATGACTAACACCTTGTTGAGCTCTCCCCACCATTTTCAATGGGTGCTTTCTTTTGGATCACACAGTACCTTGTCCCACATCAAGACTGCCTGGAGGTGTGTGAACACAGGTACTAGTCAGGTCCCTCAAGCCGTGCCCCCAAAATATTATCAGCAACCTCAGGATGACATTCTGTCCATGAGAACAGCAATCCAGCAGGCCTGGGTTACAGCCATCCATCCCCAATGGCTGTGAGCGAGCCAAGAGGTTCTTTGGCTTACAGATACAATGCACATAGGAGGAAAAACAGAGAAAGACTTGCCATTGCCAGAGTCTCCCTAGACTGGAAATAGGCTCCGCGAATAAGATCTCGACGTTGCGAAGGGGAAAAGAAAAGAAAATATATCTTTGCTGCCATGGCAACAGAACAAAATCCAAACACATCTTATAGTGTTTCATGTATGGACTGGAATGTGCATGTGACCTGCCAACACGTCTCCGCCATTGCTGCAATCAACACCCCCAAACAGGAAAACCATCAAGAGCCCTGGATCTTAAGCATGCCTGCCACAAAACGCAATACAACCGCATCCAGTGCACCAAATGCCCTCGTGGAGACTGTGTTGGTGAAGCTAAACAACCAGTACACTCCAGAATGAACTCTCCCAATCAAATAATCAAGGACAGAAACACCCAAGCAGTCACCCATGGGAAAGCGCTTTTCACAAAACAACCACACCATCCCCAACCTCACAGCCCTTGTTCACAAGGCAATACCTTCCAACGCCAGGCCCGAGAACAACAGTTCATAACTTTACTGGAAACTAAAAACCAGGAACTTATCACAGGCAACACCGGTACTTTTATAGCTGATTATAATTTACCTACCCTGTACCCCACCCCATCCTGTGTGCCCAGAAGTTTGTCTAATATCACTCCCATGTATATAGAGTCCAATAAAAAGATATTACCAAACATGAGAGTCTCATGCTGGCAATTAACTTGCAGAAATGTAGGCTGAATAAAATTACTACTAGGTGGGTAATGTAATCAGCTCAATAATGGCAAGCAAAGGATAGTTATAAATGGATCAATGTCAGAAAGGCAGGAGGGTTCAAATGGGGTTCAGACAGGGTTTCTTCTGGGTCCAGTGCTGTTAACATGTTTATTAAGGATTTGGATGCTGGAGTAGAGAGCTTCCTGATCAAGTGGGCAGGTGACATGAAGCATGGAAGGACTGCAAACACACTGGAAGTAGGGGCAAAAAAAAAAAAAGATCCTTAATAGATTGGAGACCTGGGCTCAAGACAAGGGAAAGAAGTTCAGTGCAGACAAATAAAAGGTACTACACCCAAGGAAAAACAGCCAAATATCCAAATACAAAATGGGGAATAACCAGCTGGGTGGCAGAGTTTCTGGAAAGGATTTAGGGACTTTGGGAGACTGTTGATTCAGTGCAAGTCAGTGTGATGCAGTTATAGAAAAAGCAAACATAATGTTGGGCTTCATCAACAGGAACATTAGATGCAAGAAGCAGGAAGCGATAGTGCCATTTGACTCAGTGCTGGTTAAGTGTGCAGTTCTGGGCTCCACATGTTGGGAAGGATGTGGCGAAAGCTGGAGAAGGTCCAGAGGTGTGAGATAAAAATGACCAAGGGATTAGAAGGCAAGTTGTATGAGGAAAAGTTGAGAAAACTAGGTATGGAGAGAAGTAGGCTTGGAGAAAAAGACATTTAAGGAGGGACATAGTAGCAGCTTTCAAATATTTGAAAGGCTTCCCTAAGGAGAGCACCTGTTCTCCCATACTGCACTGTGGGATGGACTGCCCAGGGAAGCTCTGGATCTCTTTCACTGGAGGTCTAAAAGAAGTCTGGATTAGTGTTGGACAGAGATGATCTATGCAGACGGTTGGACCAGATGCTTCTTGAGGACCCTATGATTCTGTGACCCTATCTATAAATGATAACCCTATAAACCCTTGAGGACCCTATGATTCTGATGACCCTATAAATCTGGCTTCTCCAGTTGAGGTGCAAGGCTACACAAAGCAATGCAATATGTATCAGGGCTTCACTACCAGGGTTGGTAATTTTACCTTGCAGACAGGGCCTTGGAGAATCTATGCCTTGGCTCTAGTTCTCCACACCATGGGTTTGAGCAGAAAATGCAAGCCTCAAGATTAGGGTGGTGGAAAGCATAAATTTTACCTGGCCCTTATTTGACTCCAGCCTCAGGCTCAGACTCAGTCAATGACCCCTTCCTGCCTCTCCAGTCAAGCCACTTTTACCATTTGCTGCCCAGGCATAGATCTTCTCTCAAACTTTTCCACTCAGGGCTAGGCAGGCAGGCCTCTCCTTAGCTGCCACCAATATTAAGCTGCTGTGTGGCAAGACAATGGGGATAACAAAAGCTAAGTCCCAGGAAATGTATCCTGCCTGAGGCCCAGATCTTGATCTAATAGGAGCAATGCCCAGCTGAATATCAAGCCTTCTGCAATGCAGTTTGGATCCCTGGTCCTTACCAGTGTCTAAACGTGAGTGCTGAGCAAGACTTCAACTGGGCTTCTTAGAGGGCTGTGAGTAATCTCTGCTGAGTAGTGCCATCATGGCCAGGCAGACTGTCAGACCTCCGGCTGTTAAGGGACTGACCGATGCCTGAGTCAGGGCCTGCACTCAATATCCCCCCACGACATTTGGAAAAACCACCAAGATGCTCAGAGCAGGCATCTGCATTTCTCATGAGTTCACAATGCGCATCTCCCCATCAGCCACTGACACAGGGATCGGCGTGGTTGGCCCAGACTAGAGAAGAGCGGGAGGCCAAGCTGGTCGGGGTTTTCCCAACCAAACTTTTTGTCAGAAAATGCTAGTTCATCAGAATTGAAGCTTTCTGCTGGAATGTGCTGAATGGTCAGCAAGAGCAAGCTCAGGCCAGCCAGCAGCCTAGTGGCCAGGACAGTCCTTTGGGATGTGGAAGACTGAGGTTCAAGTCTTTGACCTTAAATAGGGAAAAAACAGGCTTGAACTGGGATGACTCTTCTAATTGCTGGGTTCGTTGCTAGCCTGGGCTCCTGCTCTCAAGCCTGCATTTTACCCCTGATACTGAAAAGAAAATGTCTACTAATCTCAGAATCTTTCCTGAGATGGGGAAGCTGTTTTGGGCCCAGCTCTAAGAGAAATAGCAGCTACTGCACTGCCAGGGCTGATGCCCCTCCGTGCAGTGTCTGCAGTGAGCATCTGGGGTGGGCACTTCCAGAGAGAATCAGTTCTAGGCTTGGCAGGAAAGCAAAACTTCGGATCTGTATAACCTGCTGCCATTTTGAAATGTGTCTGAAGCTTGTTCATCTGATGTGGGACACAAAGGAGTGCCTTTGGAAGTGCAAACGCTGAGAGAGACGCCCAAATCAGCCTGGTGATTCAGCACATAGGCAGGCAGAGCAGATACTGAAGCTCACCTCCCTCGCATCTCAGAAACACTAGGACCATTGTGACTTTGGCCAGCAAGTCCATCTGGAACCCAGGGAAAGCACGACTAAATCCCTTTGGCTTCAACAAACAGGGATTTTCCAGGAAAAAAAAAAAAAGAACGTGTTCATTATACAACTCCCTACCAGCACCTATCTCAATGGCCAGACTTTCAGAAGAGCTGGCAATGCTGTAAAATCTGGTCTTGGTTTATTTAAAAGGAAATTAAAGCTCTTCAGAAATCTGTCCCCAATTGTGGTTGCTGAATGCTTGAAAATCTGGCCATATATGAAAGAAAACAAAACAAAAATGCCTGCAGGGGAGGCAGAAGTCTTAGCACCTCTTCCCAGATCTGCCACTGAGCTTGTGAAACCATTGGCAGATTCCTTATTCTCTCTCTCTGCTTCAGTTTTCCCATCTGCAAAATAGCTACAAACAGATTTAAAATAAGCAGCGCTTCTAACATGTCTTGTGGTCCTAGCATGAAAGGCACTAAAGAACCCAACATTCATTATACTGGTATTTCCTAAGCCAGAGTATGCGTGTGTATGAACATATCTCTAATCTACCTACCTATACACACACACACACACACACACACACACACACACTCAAAATGCAGCCATCTCTAGGATGGCACATGGACAGGTCATATAACACCAAGAGGTTGGATATTAGGAACAATTCTCTCCCTAGGAGGGAGGTGAAGCACTGGAGCAGATTACCCAGAGAGGTGGTGGAAGCTCCATCCTTAGAGGTTTGAGGCCTGGCTCAGCAAAGCCCTGGCTGGGATGATCTAGTTGGGGCTGGTCCTGCTTTGAGCAGCAGGGTGGACTAGATGTGACCTCCTGAGGTCCCTTCCAACCCTCATTTTCTATGATTCTGTAAGAGGCAACCACTGGTTAGGACAGGAAGACAAATCCTGCATCAGCCGTAACCTGTAGGAGACTATTTAGAGAAGCAAGGTGTGCTTACTCTAATGGAAATCTAGCCAGAACTACTGGGAGAAGCACAGCAGGAGTTTTAGTGACCAGAAGGACTGCATATTCCTTTATAGTCTTGCTTGCTTTCATGAATGTTTATGCATCGTGTGCCAGGTTTCTCAGCATAGCAAATAAGAGAGGCAGAACCAAGTTCTGCTCCAGCCCATGCCTCTGCAATCTCCCGGCAGACAGTACCACTGGCCAGGGTGAGAGCACATTTGGAGCTTGGCTTTATAGTGTGTAGCACCTGGTGACAGCAGGAAGGAAGCAGGTCCTAGAAGAAGAGTTGAAATGGTCACAGAGGCCAGAGGGAATTGATGGGATGGAAGATCAAAACCAAGCTTTGGCTAACTTGGCGGGCAGAAGTTTGGAGGAAATGATGAAGGTCTACAAATATCTGAAGGATGTAAACACACTCAGAAAGGAGAGTTGCACTGAGCAGAGCACAGGGATGGGATCTGGAGAAATTCTGAGCCCGATTCAATTCCCCATTGAAGCCAATGAAGTCTCTCTGCTAGCTTTAATGAGAGGAGGAGGAGAAACATAGAGAATAGTTATTCTGGCATACCAAATCCAGTCTGATCCCTCCTGTAAAAGTTCTCCTGTCATCAGCCATTTCCCAGTGGGGAATAACCCTCTGAGAATCAGAATAACAACTTCCCATCGGTGAGATTGCTCATGCTGTGATATATCTCCCCAAAAGGAAAGAGCATCTCAGACTGGAGTTTCACAAAATCTTAATGGAGATGGGCACAAAACCCTGATTTTATGGGAACTGGGCTCTCTTGGGGTTTTCTGAAAATAGCAGCCTGCCAAGAAACCAAGAGAAATCCCTGAAAATACAATGCCGAAAGCCATCCTTGCCCCACTGAGAGCTGCACTTTTTACGCTGGGCGCTCAGGAGCAGATTTCTGACATCTCTTGGAATCAGTCATTAACCATTCCAGGCAGCGACATTCAAAGCTGGGCAAACTGTTTGCTGATTAAGAAGTTATGTTTAAGCATCTTCAAGAAATGATCCACTTCCTCTTCAAAGGCTTCCTTGGCCTGAAGGCCCCCCTTCCATGGGTGAACGGGGTTTATTAAAAGTAGGAAACAACATCTTTTGGAGCATAAACTCAAGTCTAACTGGAAAACACATCATGTTCTTCAATGTGTGCAAAAGATCACATGAATCAATGAAGCAATCATGGGAGAAAGGACCCCTTGGAGACCATAATCAGAATATTTCTAGCCCCCATTTCCAGCTTTTTGTTCTGAAACTTGTAGTTTCTTGGCCGTGAAGCCAACTGTTGGTATCAACTGATCACTTCCACATGTTCATTTCAACCCCTTTCCATATCCCTTAGATATTGCTGACTTTCACCAGCTTGATACTAGGGTGTTTCAGTCCTCCCTGAAGCCTTGAAGTTACAGGATTCAGTTGTAAGAGCCTAAACTAAATAATGGCTACACAGACACCCAGAATTGTCTCCTAGAGAAAAAAAAAGACCGGGCAAAGAAATGTAGTCCTACATTAGGGTTGCCAACCCTCCCAGATTGGCTGGGAGTCTATCAGAATTGGCACCCATCTCCCGGTGACTACTGAAAGCAATCCAGGAGACTGATACTGTGAGCGGGTTGAACAGTACAATTAATGACATTATGTCATGTTGGGGGAAAAAAATCTCCCGGAAGGAATAGGTTCAGTCAGAGTTGGCAACCCTATCCTACATAGGGATGGGACTGCACAGGGCACGAGAGCCTGGCACAAGTAATGCTTTTGTCCCCTTTGAGTGCTGCTGAATGGTATTTGCCATGCTGGACGGGTCAGAGACTGCATGGGTCTAACTTTTGAGGCAGCATGTACAGGATTAAGGGAAGGCAATTCAGTGGAGACAACAAAAATAGACCAAAGTGACTCCAAAAGCAACCTGCAGCCCTTCCCTCCATCATTACACTCCTACTCTCAGTCTCTCCCCTCCTCCAGCCCCATTCCAGAATAGCTGTGAAAAGAATAAGTCAGAGGCTGAGCAAACGTGCTTAGTTAAGATCCAGGGAGGACAAAACCTCAGCACCTTTTCCTCTGTCAGGGTCCTTTGCCAAGACACAGATCCTGCGAGTCCTCTCTTCCTCACAGCTCTCCATGACCTCTCGTCCCCACTTCCTCTGTGCACCAGGGTGCTCTCCTGCTCCTTTGTGCTCCCCTAGTGCCCTTACACATACAGGTTGCACAGCCCCTTTCATGCGTGCTTGCTCACTGCTCCCTGCTCAGGAGTGTCTGAACCCCTCAATTCTCTTGGAAATAAGGTGGATGAGAGGGGGCATCTCACTGCTTCTGCCCACTTAATTCTTATATATTCCCCCAAAACCTTTGCAGCCATGAGGCCCTGCTTTGAAGGCTTCTGGAGCATGAACCATAGATGTTCGCTGCATAGGATCCTAGGTGCCTTTCCGCCCTCCTTTCCTCATGCATCTGGCAGATGAGATTCAGGGCTCCATCCGGAAGGGAGGAACAGATGAACCACCCCCATCTCTCCCAGGCAATTAGTCTGGGGAAGTGATTCATCCTCTGGGCAGACTCAGTGGTATTATGAGGGTACCCCTTAGCTGAGCTGCACGGGGCCTGCCCGCTTTCCCTGTATACCTGCTCTCCTCTCAGTGCCTGCAGTCCCTGGACTCTTGTTAAGTCTTCTGCATTGCTCTGAGCAGGTGCCCATCTGAGCCAGAGCTCCAGCAGAGGGTGGTGGGGATTTACGAGCTTGCAGCAAACTCAGCTGATAACCCGCCTCCAACCCTGCAGCTATGAATGCTCTGTTTATGTTCTGGTTATTGCTGCTATTTGTGAGGCAGCAGTAGTGAATTATGGGGTCCTGGGGCTGAGAGCACTTTAATGGGAAACAGGAGATGCAGGTTCAAACCCCCTCGAAGCGACTGACACCTTTTCCTGCTCTCTGAGCAAGTGCCCTAACTCTTAGGCTACTTGGCTAAAACATGGCAGCACCATCCTCCTTCCCCGGTGTCTAACAGCATCTCCCATGACACATTTAATGGGAACTAGTCACTTAAATACTTTTGTGGATCTGGCCATTGTAGACGTTCTGGTGGGCAGGGCTAGGATCCAAAATGACCTGGGTGGACTGGAGAAATGGTGGCAATCAACCAGATAAAATTCAACAAGGGCAAGTGCAAAGTCCTGCACTTGGGATGGAACAATTTCATGCACAAACACAAACTACAGGGTGATTGGTTAGGCTGCAGTACTGCAGAGAAGGACCTGGCGGTCACAGTAGACCATAAGCTGAATACGAGTCAACAGCATGCTCTTGTTGCAAAAATACAACCTAGTAGGCTGTTGGCTTTTAACAGGAGTGCCGCCTGCAAATCAAGGGAAGCAATTCTTCCACTCTATTCAGCCTTTGTGAGCCCAACCCTGGATGCAGTACTCCAGGTGATGCCCCCACACTTCAAGATGGATGTGGACAGACTGGAGAGCCTAGCACAGAGTGATGAAAAATAATTAGGGGCCTGGGAAGCAAGATTTATGAGGAAAGGCTGAAAGAAGTAGGGTTATTTAGTCTGGAGAAGAGCAGACTGAGGGGGTATTTGATAACAATCTTCAAATACCCAAAGGACAATTATAGAGAGGATGGAGATAGGCTTTTCTCTGTGGCCACAGAGGACAGGACTAGGAGCAACGGCCTCAAGCTGCAGCAGAGGAAATTTAGGTTGGGAGTTAGGAGGAACTTCAGACTATGAGCATGGTTAAGCATGGCACAAGCTACCTAGAGAAGCTGTGCAATCTCCATCCTTGGCAATGCTCAAGAGCATGTTGGACAGACCCTTGGCTGGGAGGGTTTAGTTAAGAATGATCCTGCCTTGAGCAGGAGGTCAGATTAGATGATCTTGTGAAGTCCTTTTCAACCCAACTTTCCTACAATCCTATGACCCACTAGTCAGTGGTTTCCCCTATCTTCAGGACTTATTCAGTCTTCTATACATATACACATTCCCAGCCCAACCAAAGCGCAGCCCCACTGAATGCATACCTTTGCCTATCCACAGCTGATACAAAAGTTTGTGAAAGTACCAAATCCAGTTATGTAGCTGTGTGCGCTGTTTAGGCACCTAAAGCAACAGGAGTTGGCCCCACAAGTCAGACCACCCCCCCAAAAATGATGCAATTGGCTTTCAAATCATGAATATTTACAAGATTATAAATGCCAGGTTCTTTCCATTTGCCTTCTGGGGCTTGAGAACTTTGATGTCCATGTCTCCAAGCTTTTCTCCGCTACCATGAAAGAGGCAGCCTAAACTAAATGCCAGGTAATCACCTGACTCCAGAAATTGGAGCCTTAGGGACAGCACCATGAGACTTGGTCCCACTGCATTTCCTCGCTGCATTCTCTCACTTCCCTGACACCACATAGCAAGTCCTGTGCATAGCTTGTATGGACAATTCATACTGAGCACACACTGGAGCTAGTGTCTGACAAGTGGATGGAGGGTCATGGCTTTGTGTACCTGTTCCTGTACCACGGACATTAACAAAAGGTTTTGCATTGAGTTCAGTAGGCACAGGGTCAAGCCCTGAGTGTTCAGTGCCCCACATTAGCCACAGGCACCCAGGAGGTGCAAAGAAGAGTTTCTGAAAACACCACCACATCCCAAGCATTGCGTGCCTGAAGTTTCCATGCCCCGCACAGTCACCTTCCACAACGCTGCTTCTGTTGCACTGTTTCACCTCTCACATCCCCAGCGAGGCGTAGGAAGCGGTTTGCCAACAACCCTTTGCTCTGGGCTTTGCAAAAGAAAAGAGGAAATTATTTCTAAGTGAGTTCTTTTGCAAAGAGGAAAACAGCGAAAACCGAAACAGAAGAAAGCTTTCACTCACTCGCTGGCAAAGCATAAGCCTGTAATGTGGGAAATGCCAGCCCAGTTCAGGCACCTCATGCTCACACTTCGTACTAGAAATGGATCTGATGCCCCAAAATTCAGATCTAGATTCCAAACCCCCTACAAAGCCCAAGGATATCCTAATCTGGGGGCTTGGGTCAAACCATTTTTCAGGGTGACCATATAATTCACCTAAGCCAGTGCACGCACAAAAGGACCAGCTGTGAAATTCAGATCATGGTGACAATTCAGATTCTACACCACATTCCAGAGCCCAGATGAGGAAGAAGAGCCCAGCACTTCAGAGCTTAGCCTAAAAGTCAGGACATCTCTGGTTAATTCCTTGCTGTATCACAGACTGATAATGGGCAAACCATAGACAGATCCACCAAGGTATTAGGTGACCAGCTCCCATTAAATGCTGGTCAGATACTTAGAGGCATCCTTTGCAGTCTGGGCCTTGGGTTCTCTCTGGTTCTCTGTGCTTTAAGAGGCAATAGCACTGCTCTGCTCATCTCACTGGGATTATATGGTGGCAGGTGACAAAACAAGGAGCAACGGTCTCAAGTTGCAGCAAAGGAAGTTTAGGTTGGATATTAGGAAAAACTCTCTCAGTAGGAGGGTAGTAAAACACTGGAACAGGTTACCCAGGGAGGTAGGGGAAGCTCCATCCTTGGAAGTTTTTAAGACCTGGCTAGACAAAGCTTTGGCTGGGGCGATCTAGTTGGGGCTGGTCCTGCTTTGAGCAGGGGGTTGGACTAGATGTGACCTCCTGAGGTCCCTTCCAAGCCTCATTTTCTATTATTCTATATGAAGATAAATACCATACAGACTGTAAGATGCTATAACAATGGGGAGAAGAGGATTTATACTGGCAACTGGTTAGTTTCCACCCATCTTTACAACAGATACAGATAGGGCTCGGCAAGAACCACTGCACTGCTTGTATGAATTATGTCACAAGTATATTGTTAAGGCAGGAGTCACCAGCTTGAGCTGTTACACATAGACCTGCAAGTTCTTTTTCCTTGCACTATGAAAAAGCAGATCATCTTTGGAGATTTGGGGTGCATCTAATGTGTGCTTTAATGCGCTGTAGACTATTTTACTGCAAATTAAAGCATTGCATAAAAAACCGGGACATCACACTTACGCACAGTAAAATAATCTATTGTGCATTAAGTGTCACTTTAAAACCATGCAAATGCACTACTGTGCATTAGGGCAGCCTAAGCATTAATTTAGTACCTCACATTGAAGGTACTAAATTTAATGTGCATTAGAAAAGGCGCATTAATGCACATGTAGATGCACTCTTAATGTATTGTATTGCCTGGTGAGGCCATTTATTAAGGGGAAGCAGCTCTGCAGGGGAGTACAGTTGTTCTCTTCTTTAATTTAATGAATCAGCTCCTGAGACAGAGTTGTTTCCTGGAAACCAGGTACTGGTGTTTGGATTGTGATACCTGAAAGCGGGGTTTGCCTACATGTCGTCATTTGTGGTCACCTCTGTTCCAGGACTGGTATACACATATATAGCGTAAATAAAACAACTCCACGAAGACCATAGAAAGACTCTGTATCCGTGGTTTCTCCTCCACTAGGGAATTATGCAAATCGCCGATATCTGCTACCACTCAGCAGAGGAGTGACAGCAGTCGCTAAGTACCAAGTCCCTTGCTTCACAAACAGATCACAATATCCTCATTTTTTTTAATTAATGAATAATCACAAGACGGTTTGAACTAATTATTTTTGGCTAGGTATTTTTTGTGAACAGACTGCTTCAGCTGCATATTAGGTAACTGGTCACTTTAGTCATAGCTGGGTGTTTATTGCATTGCCTGAAACTTTTGAAAACAAACAGTCATGAGTAGTGACACTCACTAGCACAACCACTCTTTAGTGCCAAAGTTGATGACTATCTTTCCCAATGCCTGATCGCCATCTAAGCCCTGTGAATCTTAGACAAGTGAATATAAACTTTTTTTTTTTTTAAAGAAACTACTTGAGATTTAACTATTACTATTCAGCTAGTTCTTCCACCAAGTAAAACTTCTACCGGTGTCATAGTGACCTGAAGCCATTCTGGAATAAGGATATGTGGTCACCATAGAGGGGCATAATTGTTTCAGATACTTATTTGGATGTCTGGAAAGGCTGCCTGGGTTCTGTGGCAGGAAGAACTATGGATCCCTGCCAAGAAGAGAAGCAAGTTTCCCAAATTCCTCAGAGATCTTTTCCCACCAAACTTCTCCAGCTGTTTCTACAAAATACTCCATCAGCAACCCTATCAGCAAGTTGGGCCAATGGTGTGGGGCACTCATGAAGCACATGCAGACTTCCCCCCAAATATCCACTTCATAAAGCTAACAAAGATATAAAGCCAAATCCTAGGTCCTGACTCAGTTTTTGATATGGGCCCAATCCACTTGTAAGTCATCAACAGGACAGGGTGAAAAATTATTTCATTGTAAAATGAACAACGCAATGATATTTTTTGCAGTCTTTTGCTTGCTAGGGGAAAAAAAAAAAACAAAAAACCTCTTTTCATCAAAAATCCAGATGTCTGAAGACAAATTAGTTCACCATCACGATGGGGCACTGCTACCATGGGGTTCTCAGGAGCTGTAATTTGGTTGCCTTCTGATCACGTAGTCCTCCGAGGGCCAGGGTCCCACCTACTCTGCATCTCCCATGACTCCTGTGTCTTTACTCTTCAAAAGGTGAAAGTCTGGTGCCTTTTGTGGGGAAATTTAGTTTGACCAGGGAACCCAACCTATAGCAAAGGGGAACATGAGCTATCCAAATTACAACTCCCATGAATCATGGCAGTGGCTTTTCCATGGAATCGTAGAAAAGTAGGCCTGGAAGGGACCTTTGGGTTTCAACCAAAATTTTCAGGACTCAAATTTCTGCAAACAAAATCTGAAATGAACTGTGGGAAAAAAAACATTTTTCAACTAGTTCAGGTCACCCACCCTTAAGAAAGATAAGACTTACAGAGGTTGTATATGGAAGTTACATCTCACTATTGGTTACAGCTAGTGCAGTGTTTTGAATAAACACGTTTTCCAGGGGTTTTCCAACCCAGTTCAAATATGGTCAGGTTTTTTCTTATATTTCTTCAAAAAGAAGTCCCCTGACAGGTCTTTCACAATCTCCTGCTTCTGTTCCTTGTCAAGATGACACCCAGCGTTGATTGGAACATGTGTGCTGTACAGGAAACGGGTAGGTTTGTCATGAAACATGTCTATTGCGTTCCATGTTCATGTGCACACGGGGCTTTTTATTACTACAGACCAGCAATTGTCTAGACTGCATCGTGAAGATGTGTAAATAGGGGTGCTTCTAAAGTTCAGCTGAACATTGTACCGTTGGTTCAGTCCCATCCGTAAAGTGAGCTGAAGTGCAGAAACATTACAGCCCAATCTTCCTTTAAATGTGCAGAACCCAAGCTACATCTGTCAGTAGGTATCTACTGAAAAAGTTGGCCCTTTAATTCAGGCCAGATAATTTGAGTTAAAGTAAAAGTGAAGATAAGTGAAGGCTTAACTTGGATTGCTTCACTTCAACCCTAGGACTTCTATAGTTTTGAACTCAAGCTGTTCATTTAAATTAAAATCCAGGTTGCCTCATTTTACCCACTACGTTTGTTCCTAGGAAAAGGGAACAAGAGATAGTTGTTCTGCTATTGTCAGTCCTTCATCTACAAGCAGTTACTGCTGTAATGGAATGTCCTGATTATTTCTGTCTTCACCCGTTTAATGAGGTTCCTGCCAAAAGCAAATTGCAAACAAAATATTTACAGAAAGAGATAGTATCACACTTGAATAAATGCATGAGCTAGAATGTGAACATGTCCTCCACAACAATTAGTGCTGTGCTAACACCTCCTCGGGTGATGAGTTGTGCTTTGAGGCAGCTTCCATCGTCATTGGTGGAAGCCCATCTCTTACCAATGACAGCTGAGGTTCCCGTACTTTCTTCTTCCATCAGAAGTTATACACCATGCTTCAACCTTCTGAATTATAAACAATATTCCACCACAGAATCATAATGAATAATGTTTAGGTCCCTGTGGTGGCTTGGCACTTTAAGAGGGTGAGCAGGCTGCGGGGCAGCCTGCAGGTGACTGCAGAGCCAATCAGATGGTCACATGACAGCCAGGAGGCTGCCTGATATGAGCAGGCTGGAGCAGCCTCAGCATAAGAGCAGGCCTTGTGGGGTAGAGTGGGCACTTACTGCTGGAGTAACATCACCAGCTCTAGATCCAGTGCTCCTGGGAAGACCTGGAGGTTCAGCGTAGAAACATTGGGGATGGAGGAGGTTCCTAGGGACTCTGTGGGGTCCCAAGCCCTGGGGAGAAGACTTTGGGCTTAGAAAAGAGTGAGGCCAGCCTTGCAAAAGGGGCTTAGAGTTATGGACCTACACAGGGGCTAGGCCAGCCCCTGATTATACTGGCAGGGGTGAGGCCAGAGGCTCAGGTGAGCCCAGCTGAGTGAAGGGCTGCCTCACATTAGATCTCTTGGGCACCAGGCCAGCCCAGGAATGGATGGCTATATGGGGGGGCCCAGAGGGGGACCCCTGCTGTCTAGGGAGGTCAGATGCTGCTACAATGATGCCAGAGTATCTCGACTGGTCAAGGCAAGGGAGCCAGGGCCGAAAGGCAGAAGAGGAATTAAACCTACTGCGAGGGGCAGGCCAGGACTGGGAAGAGCTATCTGGCACCCTGACTGGCCTAGAGGTGAGGCCAGAGCCTAAAGAGGATGAAGGTCCCTTCAATGGGAGTGGGGGGACATCACTGTCAAAAGGAGGACAGGCTCAGATGGGCAGAAGGCTGTGATGAAGGAGGCTGAAGCAAAGCATCTGGATGGGAGGCATCTGAAAAGGGGTCATAGAGAGATGGGACCAGTGAGAGGAAGCCAGGAGATGAAAGCTGTGATGAAGTGCCCAGGAACAGGCAGCTCAATAGGAAAACCAGGAAGCCCCAGAGGGGTGAAGAAAGGCCAGGGCAGGTAGGCCTGCATTGGTCCTGAGGAATGACCTAAAACTACACCCTGCTGAGGAGGATGGTGTGGTGGGGCAGTTCTCAGGAAATGCCACACCAGTGCCTCCCTAGTAAAGGGCAAGTATGGGGCACCGGAAAGCCCCTATGGAGGGGAAAGGCTAGGGGAGAACACCCCGAGTAAAAAGCAACAGTCTTGGGGCAACAACAGGGAGGCCAGGAGTGCCCGAGACCCAAAGCCTGAACGAGTGAGGCGTAGTGCGAGACCTGAAGGCGAGTGAGGTCCAGGTATTCATAGATTCATAGATGTTAGGGCCAGAAGGGACCTCAATAGATCATTGAGTCCGACCCCCTGCCTGGGCAGGAAAGGGTGCTGGGTCTAGATGACCCCAGCTAGATGCATATCCGACCTCCTCTTGAAGACCCCCAGGGTAGGGGAGAGCACCACCTCCCTTGGGAGCCCGTTCCAGACCTTGGCCACTCTAACTGTGAAGAAGTTCTTCCTAATGTCCAGTCTAAATCTGCTCTCTGCTAGCTTGTCCTGCATGGTACTATGCTATGACAGAGTTAATTAATTTATCATGCCCTAACATTGGCTCATGTTCAGACAGTGATGCTTTATCACAGAGCTAATTAGTCAACTCCACAGTAAAGCACACGTGTTGCTGCACCCACTGACCATTGTTTAGAAGGTCTAGCATCCCTCTTGAAGTGCGGCGCCCAGAATTGCACGCGGTACTCCAACTGCGGTCTGACTAGCGCCCGATAGAGGGGAAGTATCACCTCTTTGGACCTATTCGTCATTCATCTGCTGATGCACGATAAAGTGCCATTGGCTTTTCTGATGGCTTCGTCACACTGCCGACTCATGTTCATCTTGGAGTCCACTAGGACTCCAAGATCCCTTTCCACTTCCGTGCCACCCAGCAGGTCATTTCCTAGGCTGTAGGTGTGCTGGACATTTTTCCTCCCTCGGTGCAGCACTTTGCATTTCTCCTTGTTGAACTGCATTCTGTTGTTTTCTGCCCACTTGTCCCACATGTCCAGGTCTGCTTGCAGCTGTTCCCTGCCCTCCGGCGTGTCCACTTCTCCCCAGAGCTTTGTGTCATCTGCAAACTTGGACAGAGTACACTTCACTCCCTCGTCCAAGTCGCTGATGAAGACATTGAAGAGAATCGGTCCAAGGACAGATGCTCAAGGTCTCAGTGAGCCATAGGCTGAAAGTGAGGTCCAGGCACATCAACAGACACCTGAGGTCTAAGGGGCATAAAGCCCTGCTGCCCCAGTGAAGGCACAAAGTAGTGACCCCAGAGAGGGGTACAGTGAGAAGGGCTAGGAGCCTAATGAGAGGCAGGAAGCCCAATGAGGGGGCATGAGTTAAGACCCCAGTGAAAGAACAGGAGGCCAGGTAAGTCTCTGGATTCTTGAGGCAGATTTTAGGCCAGAGGCCAAGTGCAGCCCAGCAATGAGACCGGGGGAGTCATAGTGGTAGTGATTTTGGATGCCACCTGCATGGCATGGGGCACAGTAAAGGGGAGGTTGGAGCCATGTATTATGCCCTTAGCACTGGGGCATTAAATGGGCAGCCTCCCACATTTTTATACACAGTATTAATATATTAAAACGTGGCAGGTGAATCAAGGAGGACTGCTTTAGACAGATGGGAGAGCAGATACTGTGACAGGCCCCAGGATGGACCCCTGTCACAGTCCCATTAACAACAACAACAACAATAATAATAATATAAAAAAAAGATACACTCTCTTCCTATAGGACAAACAGACACCAGGAATCTACCATGGACAAGTTCCACGTGAGGATCTCTCTGGGTGGTTGCACCTATGTCCTATGGAACAGCTGATATATCACAGTATCAGACATGGCACCCGTCTCACTTCTGGTAGAAACTACAGGCAAGTCCAAGAAGTTTTACACAGGCCTGTGTCCTCGAGCCGTGCAGTAGCTACAGATCAAGCCATAACCTATTTGTTTCCATATACTCATCTCTTAATTAAAAACATCTGTTTCCAATGCCCTCCCTTCCCCCTCCACCTCTGGCCGCCTGGAAATCCCCAGGTCAAGACTCAGCTTTACTTTACAAGTGTGGGTTGTTTTTATTGATACTATGGAGACTACAACAGGTCCTATGAAAACCGCTCGCTCCTCAAATCAGGTCACCAACTAGTGATCCATCTCCCCCTGCCTGGTGGTTTTTGAGGGTTGCTGGTCTTCAGCTTCAGATAAATTTGTCTCCTAGCTGCTGTCGCACATCCTCCCCGTCCTGGAGAAGATGAATCCTCCTTAACTGTATTTGGAGAAATGTCACAAGCTTAAAGAAAGAAAACCAAGGCAGTTGTTCCCTTAGTGAGTCAACCTCACTCTTCAGGGTGCAGATCCCTCACACCTCTACGGTTGAGCGTGGGCCAGGGCTGGGTATGAGTATCCTTCCTTCTGTCGCACACCCAGCTGCTGGATGTGTCGAGGCAAATGAATAAGTTAGAAAAGAATAGTTGCAAAAATGAAAGTAATGTGCATTCACCCACAGGTTTGCATTCTTCTTCCCTCTTGTGTAATCCTAGCACTCTCCCAATCCTCTGCAGCAGCCTGTGTTAGGACTTTGAATCTTGATTCATAGCTCCTGCAGGTTAGAGCTGCGATAAAAACTTCTTGCCACATGGAACCTCTGGTAAGGGATTCTGGTAATGGAGACATCTCTGGGGTCCAGCACACAGCCACGGTGGTGACCTTTACCAGCCCCATCTCTCCAGACTCCAGCATGCATGGCAGGCTGACGCCCAACCCCTCCATAAAGGTGCATGGCCACCTGGCCTCAGGTCCCTTTGCTGCTCCCTGCTCATCACCACAATTCCCAATGACAGTAATGTTATGTCGTGGCCTACACAAGTTTTGTCCATCTCTCTTGGTCCATTCAGCTGGTCACTTCCTAGTCTCATCAGCTCCAGCCACTTGGAACAGCTGCCTGCCTATCTTTACCACCACAGTGCACCTCTCTGTCACTTTTTTGTACCTGAAGGAAATGAAACTAGATGGAAGCCCAAATCGAGATGAAAGCTTCTTTGATTAATCCCACCCTTAAATTTCTTCTTTGCTCTGCAAGGAAGAAATGCTTATCAATATAATAGCAGTCAAATAATCTAATTTATTACAATAGCAAAGGAGATCAGGTGCTACACTGACATACAGTGGCAGTTTGAGCACTGCTGAAGCTTGCTGCGTAGCCTTGGGCAAGTCTCTCCGCTATCTGTAAAGTACCGATCACAAACGTGGCCTTAACTGTTTGAGCTCTTCAGTGTACAGTCTCAAATCCACATCTAATGCATCTCAAACCAGTCCTTTTACCAAACCATCCTTCCTTTGACTCTGTTGTGGGATAGATACAACAAGCATTTTATCATCCAATACAAGAAGCATTTTGTCATTACTACTGGATGGCAGCATCTCTTCTCTTTGAGACCGGCTAGAACCTTTGATGTAAAGAACCTACCATAGCTCATAGATGGGATTTACCTGCTGGTAGTGTCTTGTAGCCGTCATCCCAGCCAGGGTTGGGTTCTTCTGGAGAAAGCTAAATTTCACCTGGCACCAAGAGATATCTACTCAGTCTGGATAAGGGAAAGTGTAGGACTAAAAGAAAATGAAGGCATTTCCCTTCAAGGCAAGGCAGAGCAGGACAGGACAGGACAAAGGAAAATCCAGTATCATTTCCGGTAAATCAAGGATTAAGTGAGAAAGATTAATTTTCCTTCATTAAAGCCAGATAGCTAAGCCTTAGAACTGGTCCATCTTGTTTCTTGCAAACAGCAAAAGAACATGTATTGTGAAGCTGTTAGTCATAGGCTGATGAGAGCAGGCAGGAATTCACACTTGTTCCCAAATGGAGAATGACAAGGGCAGGTGGGAGACTATCCATGTAAAAAATCCAGTGACACAGTACCCCGACGCCCCATTCTCCCCCAGGAACCAGCTGATGTGCCACCTCACCGAGATGGATTGTACCTTTGGCATCAGCATGTGGAGTCCTCTTTCCAATGGCTCAGCCTAAATCCTGTGCCCAGTGTGGACTCATAGCAATGACTAAACTTGCCCAAGGTAGCTGTGGGAAATCCTGGCTCCTTGGGTAAAAGGCAGAGGGTCACTGCAAAGTCATGTAAGATCAGCTTATGTTATTGGGGTCCCCCATTCTCCAAGGTCTCCCCAAGCCCTAGGAGAGCACTGGCACTTTAGATGGAGGGCCAGTCAATCTATACACTACTTCTCCCTGCATATGAAGACCACTATCCTAGATTGCACAAGAGCTGAGTGAAACAAGTCTTTGACTAGACTCTAGGAAGATCATGATATGGAAGAGGCCGTTGACAGGAAGAAAATTAAACTACAAAACCATGAGCAATGCAGACTGACCACAGAGCCAGCAGAGCTTCGGGCTGTTCCAAACACAACCCCATTCACATCAGCTGTTTATGAAAACAGACTTGGAGGAAAGCAGGAAACTGGGAATGGAAGCACAGGGCCCACAAGTGTGTTTGGTTGTGGCTTCCTCTGTTTTTCTTCAACGAAAATAATAGCGTTTGAAGGAGACATTTAGTGAAAGCTCTAAGTAGAGCCAGCTGCAGTGTCCAGACAGACACCTGATGCTGTGAGCTCCTGTACGACTCCCGAGGACAAAACCTTCTCCCTGCAGCCAGTGTGTGAAGTCCAAGGACTGGGAGTGCTAGTGTTCATCAGCTGTTCCATTGAACATGGTGTCCATCACCAGTCAAGGGGATGCTGACTGCTACAGCCTGTAGCTATGTGCTTCTGCTCTCGCTTTCCCACGTGGGGGGACATGCTCTCTCCAGAGATGCAAACTTCCATTAGATGCCTGGAGCCAAAAAACTAAGACTGAACAGGTGACCACTGATCCCTACATTTTGCTCTGAGGATCAGGCGAGTACAGCAGAGGAAGTGAGGCCAGTCTGTGAACCTAGAGCAGGGCTGTCCCGCTCCTGGGTGGCAGGGGCCCATGCCCTGCGGGCTCCAGAACACCAGGCCCCCACTGCAGGGACAGCCCTGCTGGCATCCCCTTGCAATGCATGTGGCCCACTCCCTGTCCTCAGTGTGTGCAGCCTGGCTCCTCTCCCCACAGCCATATACAGAGCATGGGCAGCAGAGACCTCTCCCTGGCCCCCTCCCATCATGCTACCCTGTCCCTGCAGGAAGAGAGACAGGGGAGTCCAGAGCTCCCAGCCACCATAGCAGGAGGAACAATGGGAGGAGTGATGGCCAGGCAGGAGCGCATGGGCTGCATGTTAACCCCTTGCAGGCAGCAAGCTAACCCCCCATGGCCACATGGCCCCTGGGCCACCAGTTGCACAGCCCTGACCTGGAGAAATAAAAGAAATAAGACAGGTGCAATTTCAGCCCAAACAGGTCTAACTGCCTGTGGCGGTTAACGTACAATGTATTGGCCTGCCTCAGATCAGGCTTCAACTTGCTGAAGACACCCAGGAGTGTCAGCTGGTGTAACTGAAGTGCTTTAGGAGCCTAAGACTTATTGATTACCAGTGGGAATTAAGCTGCTAAATTAGGAACAGAGGACACAAAACTGGAGGGGACCTTTTGGGTGATCAGAGCTGCTCTGCTGTCATTGCAGGCAATTGAGCCATGTAATCCTATTAAGAGCTTTTGCAAATATTGTGCCATCCAGCAAATGTGCAAGATAGGTGCTGTGGAGGCGATGTGCCACAGCTCCACGTGGGTGCTGAGAAAGGAGTGTCTACTGAGGAAACAAACTGCTTGGAGACAGGACTCCTAGAACAGGGGTCTTTCCGGCAGAGGCCCAATTTTCAAAGTGCTTAGTGCCCCATTTCCAAGTGTTTGGTGCCCATCGGCTGCGTGGTTGCGTTCCAGCACTCATTTGGGTTCAGTATTTCCCAAGTGCTCGGCACCCAACAGGCATACAGCAAGCTGAGCTGGTGTGGGAATCTGGCTTCAGCTCTGGAGCAACCTACCCTAGATGTCTGCTGAAGGGCATCAGCTCAGGACTGCTCACAGGGCAGTATAGCTGATCACTACAGCATGTGGAGGGCAAGATGCAGCCAGCAAATTACTCTGGAGCAGTATTGGATAAAGAGCAATTTATTGCAGGAGAGAGTCTGAATAAAAGGGAACAGCCTCTTGATCCAGATGCCTCCTACAGCTAGGCTGGGCAGTGGGAAGAGGAGGTGGTGGTTTGACAGTGGCTGTTCAGTGAAGCAAAATGTCCTGGTTGGAGTTTAAAGAGACAAGCTAAAGTTTTCTCTGGCTAATACCCCATAGCTCAAGGGTGGGCAAAATGTGGCCCTGGGGCCAGATGCAGCCTGCCAGGCCATTCTATCCGGCCTGCGGGGCTCCTAAAAAAATTTAGAAAATTAATATCTATCTGCCCCTGGCTGCCTGTCATGAGGCCCTCAATGGCTTGCCAAAACTCAAGTAAGTGGCCCTCTGCCCAAAATAATTGCCTGCCCCTGCAGCTAGTGTGTCCTATGGAGTAGGGCCCAAAGCCCTACAGCATAGAACAGCTGAATATGGGTAGCACCATGCAAAGAACAAGACAGGAGCTGAACAGCAGAGCCCATGGAAACTGTGCTGGGCAGAGGCAGTGGTGCTGGGAACTGAAGGGCAGTGGAGAATGGAAGAGTGGGCCTGCGGCGTGGTCACAGGGACTTCAGCAGGGCGGCAGCAGTGGTGCTGAGCCTAGGCATTCCTACTGGGAGTGTGTACTGGGCTGCATTACAGGGATGTTACTGGACCCAGCCTTGAATACAACCCAGCACACATACCACGGAGAGCCTGCATATCCCCCACCTCCAGCTAACCACTACACCCCAGCAGACATCCCATTGCAGAAACAAAATTCTGAGACTGCAGACATCCGCTGCACACTCCACCCTTTGCCTAGACCTGACTTATGCTAGGCGCTGCCAGGAAAGTTCCCTCCCCCATACCCATACCACTGGATGCAAGGGCAGGGAGGGTCAATCTCATTCGCTTCAGTCCCAGACCAGATCTTCCTGCAGCAACGCAGGGCATAAAGATGGGAGTGTTCAATGGTTTGTCCCTAAAGAGTAGGAAAGGAGCCCTCTGTGGGGGTGGCATTGAAGCCATGAGGACAGCACTATGGAAGCAGGAGGTGGATGAGACACAGGGGACACCGAGTCCCTGGGCAGGGCTGTGAGGCCCTTGTTTGTGGACAGTAGCACACAGAACATTCAGACCCCCGAGTGTCACGGGACCCGTGCCAAGGGCAGCCAGTGCTCTGTGGCCAACGCTCTGGGTTAGAGCGCCCTTTGTGGATGCAAAACCAAGCTCTCCCCCATTGCCCTCCCCTGCCAGCAGCCACTCAAGGGTTAATCAGCAGCACATGTCAGTCTCAACCATGAAATGACGAGGAGTCGCTGGGGTTTCTCAGCTCCCGGCAATTAGATTGCAGGTCTGGGTAACCACCACCCCGTGGTCAGCCTCACGCTTCACCTCGGTGACGTGGGGACGGATACGGGCTTTGCTGACAGAGAGTCTGCAGGACCCTGCAGGACATACCAGTGGTTAATCCCGGCTGGAAGCATCCCAGCCTCTTCCCCGAGGATTGCAGCTGCAGCTGCTTCTAATCAGATGCCACTTCCATGGCACTGTCTGGGCCGGGGGGGTACGCATCCTGGGGCGGCTGTGCACCTGGAGGGGAATGTGTAATGGGCTGATTACAGTAATAGTGGCAATGATTCCTGCGCGAACACTGCAGGAAGCTGCAGGGTTGGCTGTAAAGTGACCAGAGCACAGACGGTTTAGTGCAGCTAGGTCACAGGCATAACGATGACCGACTGACCCTCCCTGACATGTGTTCCAGGCATCAGGGTTCAGACTAGCCCCCGACTCTGGTGGATGCCCGCCCTTGTACCCTAATCCATGATCAATGTGACCTAGGGCAAAAAGTTCTTTCTTGACTCCAGACTTGGCAATTGGTGTGACCCTGAGTGGAAGAGCAACACCCCTAGCCAAAAACCTCCAGGCTTTCCAAGTCACAGCAGGAGCAGTGAACCCATCAACACCCCCAGCCATATCTGTGGCTAGTGTTCCTGTGCTTCAGAAAAAAGGCAGAAAAACCCAGAAGCCAAGAGCATTCATGGAAGTGGAGAAGTCTTCCTGGCAACAAGTGGTGACCAGCAAAAACCCTCCCTGAAGTATAGGATTACCAGACACCTTCTGCACTACAAGAGAACAACCCCTGCATTGCAACCTGGGGCCTGCAAGCACCCAGCCCCACTGTCAGTGCAAGTGGTGCAAAATCAGAATTCCCTGTCCCATCATCCTGTATCTTCCCTAAACTTATCCCGGTTTGGTCAGTCTTAGAGATGTAGGTGTCATTCCAGAGCTTCACCCTCTGCCAGTTGGAAATCTTTTCCCAATTCCCAATCTGAATGCATTTGGGTTGAAAAATGAAACACAAATTCCAAAAACAAAGTTCAACTCAGAAGTATCACAGTGCCCTGCGGCAGCACTGTGAGATCAAGAAACTGTGTGGAGCTGGGCAACAATTTTCAGCTGTTGGCAGCACTGGCTACATCAGATTGCCTGGGTTTGAGGTCCAGATCACAACCCACATCTCACACCAGATTCCCAGTTACAGAAAACCAGCACGGTCTCAAGTGCTCAGGGGCTCCCATGGCTGTCACCTTGACCAGAGTTATGACCATGGAAGATCTGGCTTCTTTAAGGGCTCTGAGAAGCAAATAAGGAGCCAAATTGGAGAGAATGGGCATCTGATCCAACCCCTGCAACTTCCCAGGGATTTTTGGTGCCTTTGAGACCTTTGCAAAACAGGCCAAAGCTGTGCCTTTCCTCCTAGGTCGTGGTTGCTGTGCAGTACAAGGGGAAGCTGCTGAAACAGTGGAATAATGAGGGGCCTCTGTTAGAAGCCAGCAAAGAGCAGATGGTGATGAGAAAAACACCAGGGCTGGAGGAAGCCTCAGGCAAAGAGGTCAGTAAGAAAACTGCGACAAAGCCCCTCTTGGGTGGTCACAGATCAACTGAATTTTAAACTGGACCCAGAAAAAAAAGTGGGGTTCAAGGGCAGGGGAGCTGCCTAAATGCAGTCCTCACAATGCTGTTGAACAAGTCACTGTCCTACCTGAGCTTGCCACTCCATGCACGGCCACCCCCCCCGCCACCAGAAACTGGGCACCCGCTTAAAGCCTCGACCCGCAGACTCAAGGGCCTGCGTTTGTCACGGCAGTAAATAAACAGAGCAAGGAGCCACGGAACAGTTTATCGGGCCGGCAGCTGGCCCATTTCCTCCAGCCAGCTGCAGATGTTCGGTTAGGAAAGCTCCACCCTCAGTGCAGCTCCCTGCGATCTCGCTGTGCAGGGAGCAGCTCTAAGAAGGGGCTTACCAGCCACGAGCTCTGGATTCCTATCCCCTTACATCGCCCTCCTCCAAACCCTGCAGCATGGCCATGTGCACAGCAGCAGGGTCCTTCCCGCCCCCCATGCAGAGGGGGGAAACCGAGGGACACAATCCAGTTCGCTTTGCTCTGCCCCTTTGGCATCCATGATGCCAGTCCACAGTGGGCACAAAGGGACCACTTGGCCCCTTGCTGCTGCCATTACTCCAAGAACCTCAATGAGAAGCTCCAGTGCTGGGGGCACTCCTGCCCTCCAGATGTTTCCCCAACTGCAGCAAGGCCCAGAGAGTCTCTGGACAGCCAGGAGCAGCTCGAGCCAGGGCCAGGAGCTGGACCTGCTCTCTACAGACTCACAGTGGAGTGGCACAAATTTCACGCTCTGCCCATGCTCCCACACAGGGGGTAAGCCAGGCTCAGAGAGATTAAGTGACATGCCCAAACTCATACAGTCAAGCTGCACCTGCATCTCCTGAATCCCAGCCCAGTGCCTTATCCACAGAGGCCCGGTTCATCCTTGCCCTGCACTGTAAGCACAAGATGCCGGACAGTGTGACCCTCTCCGTGACTATTTCTGGCTAGGACCACGGGCAGTTGACTTATGTCAGACCCACTCGTTCCAATAAACCAGCTGGGTCACCCTGTCATGAACTCTACTTAGAGGTGGTGGGGGGGGGGGGAAAAGAACCCTGTTTCACTGAAAACAAGCAGATTTTCTTACAAGCTCCAGTTATGTTGTTGTTTAACAAAAACACAAACAAACCCAAAAAACACAGAAGTGGAGATTGTACGACAAGAAGTACGTTAACGAAGTCCTGAAGTCCACCACGACTGCCCAGCACGCACCAAATCTGGATTCTGCAGCCCGCCCCGGTTCCTCCTTCAACACAGCTGTCAGGTTTAACCCCTCCCGTACCAGTTCACCCCGCTCACCAGCGGTTTCATTTCTGTGTTCGGTCTCCTCCTCTTCAGTGGGGAGCTCTGATCACGTTAGATTTCCCCAAATCTCTCCGGTCCCTCTGGGGGACCTCAGCTCCCAGTGACCTCCAAGGCAGGCTCAGCACTTCAAACAATGCAACATATGACAACAGGCCCAAGGGATTTCCAGCTACAGTCCTAACATGGATTTCCATGCTGAACTCTGGACGTCTCTACAAAAAGGTGAGTGTTCACCTGACTCCAACTGAAGAGACCATTTTACAGGGGGAAGCAGCAGCATTTCTGTGATTCACCAAGAAGCTGAGATGACTTGGTTAGTGACCGCTTTAAGAGGCGACACCTTTATTGACATCACTCTGTATTGTTCTTTTGTTGCCCTCGGGTGGCCAAACCCCCTGTGCCTTGCAGGAATCAGGCATGCGCTTACTACGTGGAGTCAGTACAGTCCTTGGGTAAAGCACTGGATGGGACTCAGGAGACCCAAATTCTCTCCCCAGCTCTGCATTTGGGTGACCTTGAGCAAGTCACTTCACTGCTCCATGCCTCAGTTTCCCCCATCTGTAAAACAGGGACTGTGCATGATACCAGTCTCCCTTGTGAAGTGCATGGAGACCATGGAAAGTGCTAAGCTGCATATATCAGACTATATACCCCTTCTACCGATTGCATATTGTTTGCCCAATTGAATTATAAAATCATTGGTGCAAGGCCTATACAATATGTATGCTAAATCATTTTTAAGTTATGACTAAGAAATGGCTTGCACAAGCTCCAGCCTGCTCGTGTTTGGACAATGACAACAAAAACCAATTAACGACTCATAAAGTCTAGTTACCCACCAAAATCCTGCCTCAATTGATGTCAAAGGGAGGTTTGTCACCAACTTCACGGGGGCCAAGTTTCCCCACCTGCGGTTCCAAACATGCAGTGATCTCCATGTCCCTTAGGAGCACTCAGTGCTGCTCCTAACCAAGGTTCTTACCAGCTCTGCAAGCTGTATTTCTTTGACAAAGCCATTTTTGATTGCAGAAAAAGTGCATGGCTGAAATTTTCTTTTCTAGTGTGAAAAACCTTCCCTTCTCTCCTCCTGTTCCCCAGTATAAATGTTTGACTCTCAAGAAGTGCTCACAGTAAGGGAATCAGGTTTTAATTAATACCAGTTCTCACAATCAGAGCATTTTTCACTGGAAGGATGGGGCTAAGGAATTAAAAATCAAAATCAAAAGTAGCCATGAAAAATAACTGTCAGCTTCCAACAGGCTCCAATTCACCTCTTCATTCCTACAGGTGGGAAACGGAGGCATGTAGCAATGAAGTGACTTGACCATGGCCGTGCACCAAATTGAAGGTAAACTGGGAAGAAGGACCCAAGAGTCCTGCTCCTCTGTCCCCAGCTCTATTAAATCCTGCTTTCTCAGGTGGGGCCCTGTGCTGCAAGATGGGGCTCTTGAGCAGGGGCGGGCAATTATTTCGGGCAGAAGGCCGCTTACTGAGTTTTGGCAAGCCATCGAGGGTTACATGACAGGCAGCCAGGGGCAGATAAATATTAATTTTCTAAATTTTTAGGGGCCCTGCGGGCCACATAGAATGGTCTGATGGGTCACATTTTGCCCACCCCTGCTCTTAAGACACGAGTATGTTTAAAATAAAGCATCTAGTGTTAGCTTAGCCCTTGCCGGCTAACACAGGATCCAGTGCAGTGAAAGGCTGGTACAAAAGCCTGCAAGTTGGAACCAGAACCCAGTTGTTTTCCAGCCGGGAGGCCTTGTTCTGTGCAATAGGCAGAGACATCCAGCACAAAACAATAAGTGCACAGTCCAAACCCACTGCCACAAACACCAGGGCTCCCCCACATACTCTGGTAGCATGGAGTGGTAGGAAACATGCCTCAGGGCAGTCCCGGCTGCTGCAGGCTGGGTGGCTCAGTAACAGGGAGGGGAAAAAAAAAGGCACTGCAGACTAAAGAGCTGGGAAACAGAGCCCAGCACAGCCAAAGGCTGCAGAGTGTAGCACTGCGCCTGCAGGGACAGTCTCTACAGCCATAAAACCCCACTATACCTCCTACCCTGCCACCCTACTGCCACTCCTTTAGGTCTCTGGTGCAGAAAGGACAGACCTAGTCTCTCTAGCTCCAGGCTGGTCAGAACTGAGGAGCAGTGGAAGGAGAGCACGGGGCTGAACAGTAGCAGGTAGCACTGAAGGGAACAGGGATCTTTGGATTAGAGAGCTATGTGTTACAGTTGTGTGCTCATGGAGGGCCAGGGCCAGGACAGCAGGGTGCTGTGGGTTGGGACCGAGGGACATTGGCACAGCTGGGGCCGTGGAGCCCAGAAGCGGGACAGCAGAGAGCTACAGCTCAGGGTTGGTGGGTATCAGCAGAGCTTTGAGGGGAAGCACGAGCAGAGAACAGCGGCCTGGACATGCTCGTGTGTCCACTTTGACATGCCCCTTTTGCTCCCAGAACCCTTGGGTCTAACGGGCCCCAGGCTGAGTCACATGAAGGCTGCAGCCACAGCTTTAATTACAGCCTGAGCTGTTTCTCGGAGTGCCACACAAGACATGTCACAAAGCATTTGCTAACTCTCTCTACAAGCCTGGAGCAGGCACGGTGCCAGACCTCAGGCCTGAGGACAGAGCAGCAACCAAGCCACCCATCCGGCCTCTTGCCCCAACACAGGCTTGCCTCCTCCTGCCAGGACCTCTCCTAGAGCCCTTCCCCAGTAGGCTTCTCAGCCTGACAGCAGCTATAGATGCACAGATACCCTTGCATCTGGATCATCCATGCTCTTTGGACACCCTGTAAATCAGGCTGGTGCTGAGGTGGATCAAGGAGTGAAGGGAGGAGAACACAGAGTGTCCATGTCATGGCAGGGAACCCCAAACCATTGGGGCTGAAGCATTGAGGGTCAGTGAGCCTGGACCCCATGCTGCAGGGGAGTCCTTCACATTCAGCCAACCCTTTACACTCCATGCATGGTGGGAGGTTTGGATTAGAGCATGATAACCTTCCCACTGTGGATGCCATGCTGGTGCAAAACCAACTAGAAAAGCTAGACATTTATAAAAGTCAGCAGGACCAAATGGGCTTCACCCCAGAGTGCTGATGGAGCTGGCCGGGGTCATTGCAGAAACCCTGGCAAAACTCTTTCAGAAATCGTGGCACACAGGGGAGATCCCTGAGGATTGGAAGAGGGCCAACATTGTGTCCATCTTCAAGAAGGGGATGAGGGAAGACCCAGGCAACTGCAGGCCAGTCAGCCTAACCTCCATCCCAGGGAAAATCCTGGAAAAAAAAAAAAACCTCATTAAAAAAATCTATGTGCAATACCCTCAACGGGCGTAAGATTCTGAATGAGAGCCAGCATAGCTTTGTCACAGGTAGGTCTTGTTTTACCAATCTCTTCTCCTTCTATGACCAGGCCTCTTACCACCTGGACACAGGAGAGAAGGTCAATGTTATATACATAGACTTCCAAAAGGCTTTTCATCCAGTATCCCATGATATCCTTGTGGAAAAATTGGAAGATTGTGGGCTTAGCTGCTCAACAGTTCAGTGAGTGGGAAACCAGCTACACGGTAGGACCCAGTGAGTTCTCATGAACAGATCTGTGTCATCCTCGCGAGAAGTGGCCAGTAGTGTCCCTTAGGGGTCCATGCTTGAACCAGTGCTGTTCAACATCTTTATCAATGATTTGGATGTGGGGGTGAAAAGCTCACTAGCCAAGTTTGTGGATGACACCGAGTTATTGGGGAGCGTGGTTATGTCAGGAGCAAATAATCCCCAACATACCTACGGGCTCAACGGCGACAATTTGACTCACACCACAACCAAAGGGGACCTAGGGGTAATGATCGACCATCGCATGAACACGAGCCAGCAGTGCGATGCTGTGGCCAGCAGGGCAAACAACACACTGGCACACATTAACCATTGCATCTCGGGCAAAACTAAGGAAATGATACTCCCACTGTACTCTGCACTGGTGAGACCGCAGCTGGAGTACTGCGTCCAGTTCTGGGCGCCACACTTTAACAAGGACATGGAAAAACGAGACGGTCCAGAGAAGAGCCACCTGTATGATCAGAGACTTGCAAGACAAGCCATACGAGGAAAGGCTAAGGGACCTGGGCCTCTTCAGCCTACAGAAGAGGAGGCTGAGAGGGGACTGGGTAGCAACTTACCCCTACATCAGGGGAGTACATCAAGGACTCGGTGAACAGCTGTTCACCAGGGCACCCCTGGGGAAGACCAGGACCAATGGATACAAACTCCTGGAAGGCCACTTCAGGCTCAATTCCAGGAAAAACTCCTTCACAGCCAGGGTGTCCAGACTGTAGAATAAACTCCCTCCAGTGATGGTGCAATCGCCTACCCTGGAAATCTTCAAAAGGAGTTTGGATGGTCACCTGGCTGGGGTCACTTGACCCCAGTTGTCTTTTCCTGCTTAGTGCAGGGGGGTTGGGCCCGATGATCTACAAGGTCTCTTCCAGCCCTGTACAATCTATAAGGGATTCCAAGGCCATGGAGTTGTAAAGGATAATCTTGCAGTTTAGGGACGTGGTAGAACTGTGATCACATCTCAGCTCCTCCACAGCCTCCCTTAGCGGCCCTGTGCCTTTATTAATTCCCCCTTCCTAAGACGGGAGACATCAGCCTTTCTCTGGACTCCTTGCCTGTTTAGGTGCAAACTCTCTGGGACAGGACCTGTGCCTTGTGCTGGAGGCCCCGTTGTCCTACACAGTTTGAGTGGGAGCCTTTAAGGGCTACTGCTCCCCAAATAAGCATGGCATGTCTCTGCTGAGCAATAGCAGGTTTTCTTCCGATGGAAGGAAAAAAGCAAGGACCTGGAGACTGGAAAGGTTTTGAGGGCAAGGGTGGGAAACAGGTCACAAGCCAGGACTCTCCTCTGTGGCTTGCAGCTGCAGCCACTGGGCGAGCTGAGGGAGCAGCTGCTATTCCCCCGACCACAGCAGCTCACCGAATAACCCCACATGTAAACAGCCTGCAGGAGCCGAGGTAGTGAATGCACACACAAAACAACCATTGCCTGCTTCCCTCCCCGACGTTTGCCCCCTAGGTAATGGCAGAGCTCTGGCTCTCTCTAAGCCAGCCTGGCCACAGGTCCAATGCCAATGCCCTGCTCTTGCCTACAGTGGTTTCCAGCCCAGGCTCCCTGAGCCTCTTTCCAGAGAGATGCCAAAGCCACCTTGTGCCCCATCCCAGACTCTCCATGCCACAGCTTGCAACGAGAAGCCCCTCAAGCACGTTCTGCATTTCCAAGCAACAGGGACAGGAGGCTGCAGCTTCCCCAGGCCTCACTTGCATTAAGCCGCTGGGCCTGTGCTCTGAAGTGCCCCTTGCCTAGGCTGACAGGCGAGGAGAGGAGTCTGTCATGGTGCACCCACAGTGGCGAGAGGGCTGGAGGACTCTGCTCCCCTGGATTGGCCATGGTTACCCATCCTCTGGTGCCCTCCGAGCCAAGCCCCTACCTGACAGAGAGGACCTCTTACTCCTGCAGTAGTTAGGCTTAGGAGGACTGCCCCTGTCCAGTGCTGAATCAATGGAGATGTTTCGAAGGGGCATACTGGCAGGCACAGCTCCATCCTGGGCACTAGGCAGTGAGAAGCGGTGGCTTGGGCATCCCAGGCAATGAAGCTCTGAGAAGATGAAGTCTAGCACAGGCACTGGGAGCACACACGTCTCCACACCAGCCACCACCGGCATGACCCACGCAAACGCCCTAAGACTCCCAGCTGGCACAAAGGCCAGTCGGCAGAGTGCCAGGCACCTGGATGAGGTGCCTGCACCAGTGGGGGCCAAGCAGGCTGCCTCTTTACAAAGCCTATCCAGTTGTCTCTCACCCCAGACGGAGGATGTCTACAGTGCCCCATCCGGCCCTTCTCCAGCCAGTGACCCCAGACCCTGCCTGGGTCTATTTGTGCTTTAGCCTTGTCCCTGGCTCTGGCTTTGGCTTCCACTCCTGTCCTAGGCTGGGTGCTGTTTTCACCAAGATGCCCCCAAAACCCAAGATTTCTCATCTCCTGATATCCAGCCCTGTCCTGGCCACAATTTCAGGATCATAGCCCCTGACTTGGGTCCTGCCTTAGACCTTCTACTTCTGTCAGGAGAAGCCATGTTAAAGCACCTCATAACATTTTGCTCTCCTCCCCCAGTTAGGATCCAACCCAGCCACCTGGTTGCAGAAGGCCCTGTGGCCTTACCCTCACCACATAAGCCCTGGCTGGGTCCAGCCCTGACACTGCCTTCAGGACCTTTCACTGCTTTCCAGCAGTGCCACCCCTGGCTGTGCCATGCTCACTCCAGCTGGGTTCATCCCAGCTCAGGACGCTAGCCTGAGCATCCCCCAAGCTGCATCCGCTGGTGAGGGCAGATGGCAGGAAGGAAGCAGCTAAGTGCAAGGACATTTTGGCAGAGGGTGCCGACTGGGTGCATCAGAAAGGCATGAGCTAGGATTTCAGCTCTCCTCTATGGATTGAAGCAGCAGCTGCAGCACTAAGCCTGTGAATGGCTCTTCCTCCCCTAACCATGGGGTCAAGGAGGGAAACATATGAAGCAGGCATGGAACAAGCCCATGCATTCTTCCTCTGTTGCACAACAGTGCAGAAAAAGGCTCTTGCACAAGTGTTGGTTACATCTCACTGGAGCCAGGGCAAACATTTCCTAACATCCCTGGGCACTGCTCCAAGGGAAACAAACCATCACCGTAGGCACGGAGGTGGTCAGAAGAAAGTGCCTCAGCATATCATGCAGATGCCTCCGTGTGAAATCAAGGGCCATGGGCATCTTCTCCTGGATGGAGAGTTTGAGTACTCTCTGGGGAAGGTCACCAAGGGGCTTAGCACCTGCTCCTGTCAGCGTGCTCCCTCGAGCATTGGCCACCCACAGCCGGCCCCATGCATGCTGCTTTCTCCCTCTCCCTTCCAGCCCCGAGGCCCTGCAGCTGAGAAGGCTCAAGAGATAATGAGGGGGAGGCCGAGAACTGCAGGCAGGCCAAGCAAACTGTCCCCCAGCCAGCTAATGCCTCTCCACCCCAACCCAGGACAGCCCAGCCCTAGAGCCCCTGCTGCTGCCAGCTGTGCCATGGCTCCTCCATGACAACCTGTAGTCCCCTGCTATCCCAGCCCTGCACTGCCCCTATACACACCCAGGCCACAGCACCCTGCAGTCCCAGCCCAGTGTTTTCCCCCCGCCTCCTCCCTCTGCCTGCACCCCACAGTTTTACTGGTAAAAGGCGGGGAAGGGCTAGGAATGCTAATCCTGCCTCTGAGCAGGGGGTTGGACTTGATGACCTCTCAGTCCTTCCAGGCCTACATTTCTAGGAGTGCAGGATCCAAGTTCTGACTCCATGGACCCAGTACCAGACTCTTCCAGCTTGTCCTCAGCTCCCCCCACCCCAATCTCACACCCAGTTGACTTGCCCTGGTTTCTTTCTTAGTGCCAGCATTGACCTCCCACTATGAGTCACCATCTCTGAAGCTGCTCCCAGTGTCAGGGATGTTGTTTTGGTGCTGTGCAGGGAGAGGGGAGGCCTGCACGGATCCCAGGAAGGAAGTCAGGTCATCCCCAAACCCTAGCCTGTGGTGGGGGCACAGGAAACAAGTGGGACCCATAGATAATTGCCTTGTGACTGCAGCCCTGGGGCTTGCACAAGCTGGTAACAAGGCAGGCACGTGGCTTGGGGACAGGTGTGGGCCATACCTCATGGGAAGGTTTGATTTGGTGCTGCTTCCCCTCCAGAGGGGTAGAGAGTAGAGCCAGGCAAGCCATGGCCTCCCCAGACAGCCACAGAGCACAGCCGAGTTCAGAGGCTCTCAATCCAGTGCTTAGCAGGTGGGTATTTGTACCACCATGGCAGGGAGACAGCATGGAGGAAAGAAGCCGTGAAGACTTCCCTCTCACCTCAGACCTAGAGATAGTCTCGCATGACCACAGCTGAGATGCACAGGGAGGTGGGGAGGTTTGTCACACTGCTGCCCTGGCGAGCCCAGGCAAGAGCATGCTTGGAGCCCACCCAGGACTGCTCCAGGGCCATCAACATGGAAGATCAGGGAGCTTTGATGTACCAACCTGGAATGTTTGAGCCATTTAAAAAAATAATTAGAACCACCACCAGCCCAGCCCTCCTGCCCCCAGGAGAAGCAGTCTGCAGCCTGGAGACAGCGGGGGTGGCAGGAGCCCGGAGGCCACAGCATTGACGCCACTGGTGGGGGGGAGCGAGTGGAAGGCGCCGAGGCTCTGGCACAGGACGATGGAAAAAAGGGAGAGAGAGTTTGCAAGGCTCATCTAGGAAGCAGCTTGTCCTGTGGCCTGGGCAGTGGGAAGGGAGGAAAGCAGCATCTGGCCTGCAGCATTGGGGTCAGCATCAGCCCTTCAGGCTCTCAACCAGAGAGGAGCCATCCTGCATGGATGCAAGGCAGCTCCTCCATCTCCTTGACAGACCCCTTTGAGAACTTCCTGCCTCACGTCAATGGTCCTGGAGCAATTCTCCCGGGCTCTGCTGTGAGGCAAAGGGGGCGAGGGCAACATTCCCACTTTGTACCCTGCAGCCCAGCTCCCACCCAGAGAGGTTCACACTTCTGCCCAGCCCCTGAGTCAGTGCTGCAGTGCCCAGTCCCTGCCCCTCTCTGCCCTGCCCACTCAGTAGACTAGATGATGAATTGGTACATGGTGGGGGCTGGGGCAGATAAAGGCAGGGCTAGGGGTTGCATGTGGGAGTGGGCAGTCTGCCCCACATCCCAGTCACACCAACTGTGGCGATGGGGAAGCTTCTGGAGTCACCAGCGACCTGTCCGCACCAGCTCAGGGATTGGGATTCACCAGACATCTGGAGCCCCTGCTTACACATCAGCTCCCACCCCAGTGCCACCAGAAGGTGCTGTGCTGATGAGGCAGGACAGCTCCATGAGCTAGTGCAGATGACAGGGGAAGGCCGCACAGGAAGCCTCTAGGTACCAGGAGGTTGCTAGCCTCACCAGCCTGCCTGCCCTGCCCCCAGGCCGCAAGCCTGCCCTTCTCTGGGAAGTGAATGCACTCTGTTCCCTGCGTCACGAGCTTCCAGCTGTCCCATTTTGGATGACATTCACTGTCTGTTTGACAGTATTGCTTTCAAAAGCATTGCAATAAACAGCAGCGAGGCCCAGAGCTTAGTGGTATCCTGATAAGGATCAGCAGCTACTGACAGCACCAGAGGGACAATAGGCAAGACCAGAAAAGCAACCAAGTGCTATGGAGAGGAATGGAGCCCTCTGAGCTGCAAGACATGAACCACGCTGTGTCCATACTGCTGGAGGTAGGACATTAGCCTAGCTGGCTTGGTCTGGGTGTAGAGGGTGGTTGGGGGAAAGGAGAGAGGGACTGAGGATAGAGCTGGTTTGGGGCATTTTGGGAACATCCAGCAGGAGGAAGAACCCCTCAGCCACCCGTAGCAGTGAAAATTGACAAGCCAGGATGAACAGCACATCCCACCACGAGCCGGGTGCAGCACCTGGGATGCCCTGGAGATGCTGGGAAAGGAGAGGGGGTCCAGTGAATCCTAACCCAGCTTTGGACACAAAGCACATGGTCTACACTGGAACAAACACAAGGCCCAGAGCAGCATGCCAGCACACCAAGAAAGAAATGCAGGAAAAGACACAAAACAAGACAGGCCACACCTCCAGTCTGAAGCCTCCCACCCTCGTGGCACCTCCTGCTTCACCTGCTGCGAATCTTTTTCTATAGACTTGCCCCTCCTGGTTTCTTCAAGCTCATGCAATCCTTGCAGCGCTGTGTGCAGAGCCAGAGCCCTGGACTCCGAGCTTGAACCAAACCCAGAACATCCCGCCTCAGTGCAACAGGCTGCCCTGCATGAGAGTCACCACTGCCCTCCACTGGATGCAATCAGATCTGATCAGCAGGCCAGAGCAGAAACTGCTGTGGAGTGAGGACCATGGTGTGAGGCATGGAGAGTACCTGGGACTTACTATGGAAGGCAGGAGACATACCCCAGTGCATGTGGCAATGAGGAAGGAGCTCTGGAAGACCATAGACCTGCTCCCAGTAAGAGCCCAGCACTGCCATGGACACTAGTCCAGCCCTCCAGGGAAGAGTCAAGGCATAAGTGGGATTTGGGATGAAGAAGCAAGGGCAGGGGCTGATCTTGCCCCCCTCCAGATGTGGGCAGCTGGCAGTTTCATTTCTGCTGGGCATGACCACTCTGCCCAAATCCAGTGCTCCGGTCTGAGCTACAGCTGGGGAGGGGATGGACATGCGGAGGTCTAGCAAGGTGCTACCACCTCCATAAGGGGAGACAGCTGGGCTCCGAGGGCCGGCGAGCGCATCCGGGGGAGTGTGGTCTGCAAAGCAACGAACAAATCCAGCCCTGCAGCCACTAGTTAGCTTCAGCCTTGGACTGTGGGAAATTGGGGGCTCTCTGCCCCCTGCTGGTGGTGATGGGCAAGCGACATCAGATCACAACATGCCCTGGGGGCTGCGAGAGAAGCAGGCTCCAAGCGTTTCAGGTTGGATTCCCAGAAGTCGTCACCCCAAGACCTTTTGGCTGCAGCTCCTTGTGGCAGGAGCTGTCTCCCCTTTGGTGTTTGCAGAGTGTCACGTGTACTTGTACTGCTGTAGCAAGTCTCTTTAATAAGAATCATATTTATATTACCCAGTTCCAAGTGCTGCAGGCCATCTCTCTTTCCAGCCAGCTGGGTTCCCACCCCGGCCCCAGGGAGATGCATCCACTCTCTAACAAGCCTGGCAGGTACTTCTCCTGACCCCCTTAACACACACACCAGCCAAAATTCCTCTTTGCCTGCGAGAAGTAAGATTAAGCGATCTATGATCCCCACTTGTATTAGCACACACACACACACACACACACACACACACACACACACACACAAAGGGAGCATCATCCATTGTTCAGATCAGGGCCCAAGGAGTCAGGACCCCTGGGGTCTATTTCTGGCTTGCAGGGTGGAGTTGAATCTGGAGCTAGTTGAGTAATAGTTTCTTCTGTTCGGGGCCAAGCCATAACGGGGGGGGGATTAGGTTAAACTGGAACAGACTAAAAACAAACAAACAAAAAATTCAACAAGACAAGAAAAAACGTAATACATGTGTATATTGCTTCAGATCAGCAAGCTGTCCAGCCAGCACTCAGCCTTTCATTGCCTTTTATTTGGGGGTATTTAAATCCAACTACAAAAGTTGATGAGTTTGTTTAGGGAAACAAAAAATGGAGAAACAACATGTTCAAAAATGTGGCAAGGAAATGTTTCAACATCCTCAGATCCTCCCCAACTCCATCACTTTTCTTCGGCCAAATCTTTTGGCAAAATTGGGTCAAAGTCTGCAAATAGTTTCAGTCCCTCTGCAGCTCCGTTTTTCAATGAACTGACACGGTACTGAAAAATGTTCTCCTGCGATTGGAGGATGCTTGCCATGGGTTGGAGTCACAAGTCCCAAGCTCTGAAATGGATTTGCTGTGTGACCTAAATGCTGCTCACACTGATAAGTTCAGGTGTCTCGAGATCTCTATCAGGGTTTACCAGCAGTTAGAAAAACCCTCATCTGCACTCAGCAAAGCAAAGGTTTGATTTGAATGACACTTTTTTTTAGCTGAGAAAAAGAACAAACAGGAAGTGAAGTCTAAGACGGAGAGAGCACGTAGTGCATGTCCCATGTAACAGTCTGCACAAAACAGCAGAAAGACAATGATGAGGAAAGAAACTCCTAGGCCAGGTTTGGAGGGGGATGAGAGATTGTATGGCAGGGCAAGAGCCAGGGAGACAGGTGCTGTGAAGGCTTAGAATAGTCAAAGACAGAACAAGGAGCAATGGTCTCAAGTTGCAGCAAGGGAAGTTTAGGTTGGATATTAGGAAGAATGTTCTCACTAGGAGGGCAGTAAGACACTGGAACAGGTTACCCAGAGAGGTGGTGGCAGCTCCATCCTTGGAGGTTTTCAAGACCCGGCTAGACAAAACTTTGGCTGGGATGATCTAGTTGGGGCTGGTCCTGCTTTGAGCAGGGGGGGGTGGACTAGATGTGACCTCCTGAGGTCCCTTCCAACTCTCATTTTCTATGATTCTATGCTTATCTCTAAGGGAGTTGCCAGCTACAGTATTCCTGGCTGAATGGATCATTTAAAATATGTTTCTTATGGGAACTAAAAAAGGTACCAGAGAAGGTAACGGATATAATTCATTTAGTGCTAAAACAACACAAAGAACAAGTCTCTGGAAGTATAAACCAGCACAGACTGCCCTGACCTGGTTCAAGAGGACTAAGATAGCACAGAACTTGAACTCATGTAAAGTTGCAGCCCTGGCCTGTTAGGGGTAAGAGCAAAAAGGCAGAGAGAGGAGTCAAACCAGCATGAACTGTGACCAGCCTGCCAGGATCCCTATGAAAGGTGAATGACCACTTGGGACTTTGCTTTAGCCTTGTCATTGCCACAGAAACCAGCAGCTGGAGGCAGACAAGACACCTATAGCACTTTAAAGGCAATGGGGGATTGCCTGTGTAGCAGGTTCAGTGTTGCAATGCCCAGTCTCACAGCCCCTAGCAGTCAGTCCTGGCCTGCATTTTTACTCCAGCATCTTTGTACCACCCCCACCTTACCTGCCAGGCCTCTGGTCTCATCTGCTCACGATTTGGGAGCCTGCCCCCAGTCCTGCCAGGGTGACAAACAGGTGCCTCTCTCCACAGGGTTCATCACTGGGCTGCCTCACTTCTGGCCCAGCTGAGATCAGTGCTTGGTGAACCACATGCCAAGCAACTCCTAAGGTCCACTAGTACAGTCAGCCCATCCAATTCATCAGCTTACCCCAAGCTTTTTATTACAAGCCAGTCCTCAGGCCTTCGTGAGCCCTGTCCAGTCCTCCAGAGATGATCAGCCTTCAGCAAGTCCACACAGGGCTCAGTAGCCCACAACACCCAAACTACAGCAACCCTCTCTCTCCACTAAGCTGCCTCATACCCCACAGCAAGGCTCCTGAGAGTAGGAACATGCCATACCCATAATAACCAACAGAAACACTCAGACAATTCTTCCAAGATGCCCTTCCCCTCTGGCTTGTTGGGCTACCCAGCTCCAACCACCTGGGCTTACTCACAGTTTGGAGCAAACTCCTTTCACCCCTAGTGCTTGACCCAGCTGCTCCTTACCCATGGAGGCTGGTTTTTACCTCCTTTTGGCTCCACTCCTTCTAGCCACAGCCCTTAATGACACCTTTTTCTGTCTCAAGCTCCTTTCCTGTGAAGAGACAGGTGTTCCTCATTACAGAATTAGCTGCTCTGCAGCTTCCACTCACCCTCTCTGCACAGCTGTGGGGTGAGGGCCCCTGTTAAGCTTACCACACATGAGGTTGTATCAGCTGAAGCAGGGCAATCACGATGTGCAATCAGATGAGCTGTGCAATCTTCCATGGGTTGAGCTGTTAGAGTGGGCCTGTAGTTGTGCCCACAAGTATAAGTCCACTGAGGGCTCCCAATGTTAGAGGAGGGGCAGAATGGCTGGGCGACCCCACTTCAAGGTGTGGCTGTGTGGACACATGCAAATGCAAAGCAACCACAGGCAGCTTCTGAGGACAAACCTTAGAAGGATAGCCCAGCCCTAAACAGCCCCCAAAGCATAAGGGGGTCTAATATGCTTTGATGTCTACATGCTGACTTCAGACCACCAGTGATTCACCTTTGTTTCATAGTGCTTAGGGCAGGAAGGGACCTAAACAGATCATCAGGTCCAACCCCCAGATCATCAGGTTCGACCCCTGCTTTCCCAAGGATCTTCTGGAGACAAGCCTGTGTCCTTCGCAGGGTTTTCAGGCGCCTCTGGAGGGTATTTATGAGGCTGGTATCACAGCTTCCCTTGGAGCATGGCAGCTCTCGGATGGTTGAAATGAAGGGATAGGTAGGTGGGAGTGGGCTTGGAGGATGACCCCCATAGTAGCTCTTCAGGGCAAAAAAGAGCTTATGAAAGACACAAAGACAGCTAGTGAGGTGGTGCTTCTTGTTGCTATTGGCTTCTACTATCCCCTAGAAGTCCCCGCCGAGGCAGGGCTGCACGGTGCTCAGTGCTGTACAGACAGAAAGGCTAGGGACAGAAAATACACGTAAAGCAGTATGAGGAACCAGAAACCAGTTCAAATCTGTAATATAACAGACATTCAGTGCACATAAACTGCTTTCAAATGGGCTGAAACTGGTTTAAGATAAACCTGGATGAATGTAGTATCAGACTTAACTGATTTAAGTTAAATCAATTTGTTAAACTTTTGTCCCAGACCCCCTCCAGATTCAAGTTAACTCACAGTCCCCCAGCATCCCAGGATGCTTTGCACCACCCCTGCAAACCACCCCCACCACCCCTTGCCGGGTGAGGGGCTAGCTTTGGCTCCATCAGAGCAGGGAGGCATACTCTCCCGCCCCCCGGCTTCTGGCCTGGGTCACTGCAGACATGTGGCTACATTTCTGGAATCAGAAGTGAATGTCTGTTCACTTGCTTATCAGTTCAATCCATGCAATTTAGACTAATCTGTGAAGATTGAATCAATTCAGCCTCGGGCTTTTTGACTCTCTGTACTTAAGACAGCCCCTTTCTTGGTTAGCTTGGCCTGTATAGGCCAGACATACTGGGAGTGACTTGCCCAGAGTTACATGATCAGTAAGAGAGAGAGAGAACTGAAAGTCCTGAGCCCCAGTCTAGTGCCCTTCTTCATAAGAACATCCTCGCCCCTTCCTCCCTGCCGGCAGGGCTGGAGAGCACATCCCTAATAGAGACACAGTATCCCTTCCTTCAGGAGAAGTCATTGATCCCTTACCGACCTCTTTGTGTTTCGCCGCAGGCCTCCTTCTGCTGACCCTCTCTGCTGCCAGGAGGGGAAAATAGACTGATCCTTGTCACCAAAAGCAAGCACATTGGGTGCCTCTACAAATCATGATCAAGCCCATGGGCTGAGACATACCCTATCTGTTACTATGAGTGATTCCTGCTTTTTCCTCCAGAAGGTGCTATTTAGCAGCAAAAACCAGGCCACTGAACAGCCAGTTTACAGTGTGACCCCTATCTCTCAAGACTTATTGCAAGAGATCAGGGGCTCTTGCCTATCAGTGCTAACAGCAAGCATCAGGACAGTCATGTAGCCCTGATGGAGGATTACATGGCCATTGCTTCTGGAGAAGCTAAAATGCCAGCTTCATATCTGCCCTTATCATAGAATCATAAAAATCATAGAAAATGAAGATCAGAAGGGACCTCAGGAGATCATCTAGTCCAGTGGTTCTCAACCTTTTTTGTACCAGGACCCATTTGTAAACATCAATGGTCAGTCCCAACCTGGTAGAAAACAGCCCCCTGGCCCTGCTGGCCCCTCATTCTTGACCCATTGCCCCCTGCCCCCAGCGCCTCAGTGTGTGGGGCAGGGGGTAGGTATGCATGGCAGGGAGGGGGTATGTGGGGCATGGGGGGCCCCAAGCAGCCCCTTGCAGGCTGGAACTCTTCCAGCCTGGAAGGGAAAACCCAAGGTTCCCACATTTTCTCCTTTCAAGGAAAATCCATTTTTAAAGTTTGCCCATGACCCTTGCTTATATTCTTGTGACCCACTTTTGGATCATGACCCACAGGTTGAGGAAGGCTGACGTAGTCCATCCCCCTGCTCAAAGCAGGACTGTCCCCAACTAGATCATCCCAGCCAAGTTTTGTCTAACTGGGTCTTGAAAACCTCCAAGGATGGAGAGCCCACCACTGCTCTGGATAGCCTGTGGCAGTCATCTGCCACCACTGAAAACAGTCCAGCTCCATCCTCTTTGGAACCACCCTTTTGCAGATTAAATAAGTCCAGTTCCCTCAGTGTCTCCCCATAAGTCATGTGCCCTTGTCCCCTAACCACTTTTCTTGCTCTCCACTGAACTCTCAGGTACCCTTCATCAGGCACCTAAGTACCAGTCAAGCATGGGAAGAACCCCTCGATGCCAGTCTCCTACGGTGTTGTGCTGGGATGTTTCCACTCCCTGGTTGCCATAAGAATGCTACACCCAGACTTCCCCGTGAAGTGTTGCTCACCCTGCAAACTCTGGAACTGGCCATTTGCTTGCAACGCTGCAGGCACCCAAGGCAGCATTGGGTCCTCCCCTTCCTCACTGTTTTGTGTGCCTTAGCCTCAAGGGTAAGGAGAAGGCATATCATGGCGATGCTGCCATGGTATTCCAGCAATTCAAAATGTTTCCTGAGTATTCAGGCTGGAATAAGACTGCATTTGCCTGAACTCCACTTAGATGCCTGCTGAGTGAAATAGGCTTTGGCCCCTAGAGTGCAATAAGCATAGAAGCAAACAGGAATCTGCTATAAGCAAGGCCTGGCCACATGCAAGCTCTTCGCACATTGGGTACATCAAGTCCACAGCATACACCTGGTCCTGGATGTGGAAGTAGTAGGAGTCCTTTCTTGAGTCTACTTGCTGTAGCCTTGAATTTGTGACCTGTGGGCTATTAACTGTATGCTTTAGCACCCACACCATTCCAGTACCTGCAGTAGGAGCAAATAAAGGACAGCAGGAGAGGGCTGGACAGCAGGCAGCAGCTGGAAGCAAGCCAGCATCCCTTGCCCCACAGCGCTGTGTCAAGGATGGGCAAGTCTGAGCTCTGCAGAGGCTGGGTCACTCTGATCCCTGCATGCAGGCTGGGCTGAGAGTAACACAACAGGAGGTTGGCCAGAAAATGCAAAGCTGCTTCCCAGAAACCCTGCAGAGCCAGGATCCAAAGCCCCATTTCCAATCCATGGTCCTTACTGAGCATCCTTACCAGTGCTTCTTGCTTCTCACAAAGCCAGTGTCCAGCAAACAGCACTTTAATCCCATGCTGGTGCTGGCAGGTGCAGAAAGGTTCCCACTGCACAGCTGCGGCAATGGTCACCAGCCATTTCCAACATGTTTGTATGTCCCCCCCAAAAACCCAGGACATTTCATTTGAAAAACTTCAAGTGGCAATCTCTGCTGCCTGGCCGTAATAGCAGCCATCAGGAGGGAATGGCTGTGGGTGCAGCTAAGCCAGCACCAATTCAGGATGTATGTAGTTCCCATCACAATATTATGGTGACAACTACTGGATTGATTGCCAGGATGACTAAGGGAAGGGTGACTCATCGGTGGCACGAGTGTCACAAGTGGCATAGATAGCCACTGTTTGCTGCACACAGCAGATCAGGGAGGGAGCAAGGAACAGCGACAGCCAGGGCAGGGAGCAGAAAGCAGAGCAACGGACCATGCAGGGAGCAGAAAAACAGATTGGGGAGGGGAAAGGGGATGGGAGTAGCACTTGAGGAGGTTGCAGGGCTTGCCTTGTGCTATGCCTAGCAGAATGGTTTGCCCACACTGATCTAGAGGCTAAGTCATTGGCCTGGCACCAAAGAGAACGAGTTCAGTTCCACTAAAACACATTGTGACTTTAAGCAATGCATATGGCCAGCTTTTGAAAGGCATGTCTTTCTCTTCCCTTTAGAAGTCAAGTCCTTAATCACCCCAAGGATCTGTTCCCCATCCACAGACAGGCAATAACAGTGCTGCTCACCCTCCCAGAGTTGCTGGCAATTTGGAGAAAGGAGCACTGTACAAGTTGCAGGAGAGGAGTCTGGAAGGGGCAGCACAAACTTTGGCCAGAGTTCTGGTGTTGCTGCAGGCAGTGTTAACAATACATCTACTAGTTAGTGGCAAAGTAATGTGCATTAATGATCCCATAGCAATTTGCAGCCTAGCAACATCCAGCAACTTTGTGAGGTTTGTCTGGTGAATTCCTGCTTTCTGGAGCTGGCAACCCTGGGTGAAGCATGTCTGTATAGAGACATTTCAATCAAGAGCTGAGAGTAGAGAGAGAGGAAGAGTCCTACCCAGGACTGGAGAAGGTAGTGCTGGAGGAACCGCGTGAGCTAATGCTGTTCAGGAGGGGCAGGCGATGGTGAGTGGGATAGCTGGCCAAGCACAGAAGCTGGATCAGGTTTAAAGGAGGGGTTGGTTTGTGAATCTATACACAGAATGAACCACATATAAGAGTTTAACCTTGGATAAATTCGTGGGGGCTTCCTGAACTAGCAGGTGTTGAGGAAAGAGCCAAGGCAAGAAGAGAAGAGCAGATTGGGATTCACAGGGCAGGTAAGGAGCCTCATTTGGGGAGAGGAGGGAGAGCTGGAGGGCAGGACCGAGCCAGGCAGGACTGTGGTCATCAGGAGGACTGAGCAGGGGCAGTAGATTAGTAGTGGTGGGCAGAGCTGGGCAGGGATTTCAAGCTCCGGCTACACCATGGTGCCTGGGTGGGGACCAGCCGTGGGTCAGCCCTGCTGCACGTCAGCAGAATCCGGCTGGTTTGATGATTTCCCTGCACAAGTACAAGAGACCAAAGGCCAATAGGTGTGGCCCCAGCGTCACGCACCAGACAGACTGCAGAGTTTCGCTCTTCCTGCTCTGCTACCCTGCGACTCACTCCCTCCGGGTCCAGTTACTGAGAGGGTAAGCCTCCGGACATCAAAGCCCGTGATCGGAGCCAGACCTCTCCCAACCACGGCTGGCCCCTGCCCCGACTCTCACCTGCAGGGAATGCCCTTGTGATCACCTGCTCAGGAACCAGGAAGAGCCACCTCTCTGACCAGCTGCCAGGTAACAGGCACGCGGTACCCTCTGAACGCAGGCAAAGCCCCTGCTCCAGGCACGGAGGAAAGGGGAACAAAGCAGCAGGCCAGTTCAGTTCAGTGACGGCTACCAGGAAGGGGTTTGAGAGAGAGCCTCCCCCTCGGGCATGGCAGGAGCAGGCCCTGGGGGGTGGCAAGGAGCTGCCAGGGAATGGGGCAGGCAGTTAATAAGGGGAAACTCCCCTCTGCATGCTCAGACCAGGGGTGCTGCCTCCCTTTCTCTGTAACACAAGCCCAACAGGGAAAGTCTGAATCTTCAAGATGGCAGGATTGGCTGTGACGCCATTAGCTTCCAGGTGCTGGTTCTCGAGCTGTGTCTGCAGGGCGGCAGCGAGCTAGGAAAGAGCAGGACCAAGCCCAGGGGCTTGTCTGACAACTAGGACCAGTTAGTGGAAGGGGATGGAGCAGGGAAGGGCAGAGGCTAGATCAAAGTGCAAGCACAGACCGGACCTTGGTGACATGGGACACAGGCAATCTGGTCCTGGGTGTGATCTGGCATATCTCAAAGGGGAAGTCTATGTGTTGGAGCATAAACATCCCCATGGCAGCCTCAGACGAGCTGGCTCGGGTACTGCTGGCAGGGCAGCTGTGGCAGCTCCTTGCCACAGGTGAGCTCTCCAACTTGCATGGGTTTCTGGGCACCCTCCGCTCTACTGCCCGCAGTGTCCAGCTAGCTGGCGTGAAGCCAGCTGGGAGGTGTCTCTGCTCTACTGCAGCAACAGGGCTATAGGGGTGCAGCTTCTGAGCCAGGCACAGAAAGGGACGTGGCACCATCTCGTGGACGAGAACGGAGCGACGGGCCAAAGAGTTGTTTTTCTTTGTGCCTCAGAAAAGTCAGAGGCCAGCGTTGCTGCAGGCAGAACAGGGCCCTGGGCTTACCGCGGGTGCTTGTACATATGACGCTGTTACCGTGTACACATGATGAAAATGTCACTGCGTGTGGCTTAATGGTGCCACACTGGACATGTGCAAAAGTTGTGGGGATTTTAAATGAGTTTGCATTGTTTCAAACTAAACTATATCCCGGTGCAGTTTGGTTCGCAGTGATGTGTTGCAGCTATTAGTCAGCTTGCCCACCCGCTGGGCGGCGGGGCAGACTCTGCAGAAAAAAAAAAATTGGGCACCTCACCACTTCTGCCTGCCGCAGGTGTGTACTGAAGGCAGAAGCAGTGAGGAACCCAATCCTTTTTTTTTTTTTCCCTCCCAGCAGAGCCTGGCCGTGGTTAGGGCGTGAGCTGCCAGCAGGCCAAGCGGCCTCTGAGCTATGGGAGGCCCCAGTCCTTCCCTCCATGGCAGCAGCACCCACCAGGCAGGCTGCGAGCAGTCCAGGTACTGCCCCAGCTCAGGGTGGGGGAAGAGTTGGGTCAGGCTGCATGCTGCCTCCAAGCTGGGGTAGCACTTGGCCCACTAGCAGCCCACCCGGGTGGCCTTAGGGGATGCCACCAACATGGAAGGAGAGACTGGGACCCCCACAGCTCAGGGGATGCTTGGCCCCCCAGCAGGTTGGCCCCTGGCCGCAGGCCGGCTCTGTTGGAAAAAAAATGAAATCGGGCCTCTCACCGTAACAGCGACAGAAAAATAAAACCCCACTGTTACAATTGAGGTGGCATAGAACGAAATCCTAAGGAGTAAACCCTCGTCGCGTGTACAAACACCAGCCCCAAATGCTTCCTTTCTTTCTGGGGCATTTTAAAAGTAAAAGCTGAAGCCCGTTTTTAACTAAGGGGCTGTGCCAAGGTCAGAGAGATGGAAATGCTCCATTTCAATGTCTAAAGGAAACAGTCCAGGTTGGAGAAGGAGATTTTGGGGGGAGGAATGAAATGATTTAGCCACAGCAATGTGCAGTAGCCACAGGTTTCCTTCAAGAGGAACCTGCTGCCTTCAATGGAGAAAAGTAAGCGTTCTGCTGAGTTCTAGCTGCTGCTGCCTGCCCCAGGGGACGGCATCTGTACTGGGGAGCAGGGCCCCGTGGTTTTGTTTTGGGAGAGGTGGAAGGGGCTGAGCCGACAAGAGGGCTGGCTGGGCAGTGCCCCCCTCCAGCTCCAGAGAGCAGCCCAGGGCAGCATTATGGGAAAGGGCCCTGGGGAACAATTGAGTGAACCAGTCTAGCTGGGCCCCTGCAGCCAAAGCTAAATAGCCAGCTCGCTTGGCTAGCTCCCCACTAAACACCTGAGATTCAGCCCGTGTGCGTCCCTGGGTATTCAAACCTCACTCCTCGGAAACACCCATTCCCTGCAACAGGGGTTTCCAGGCAGTGCCAGGGCAGGGTAGGGTAGGGGGGTACAGGGCAGAGAAGGGAGGGTCATTACTGAGCCCCCTTGTGATGGAGAGACAGCAAAGGAGGCTGTACAAGGCAGGGCTTCTCTGATAGGGAAACCAGGTCCCCATCCCTCTGCTTTTGGCACCATTCAATCCTGAGTACAGGGCCTCTGCATCCCTCCAGCTGCCTTGCTGCTCCCTCCTGTGGCAGGTCCCTGTGAAAGTGAGTGAGAGCCCTGGGCACATGAGTGTGTGTGTTTGTGAAAGTGCATGTACATTTGTGGTCATATAGCTCCATTGTATGAGTATGTTTACAGGCACATCTTTATGTGCACACATGGTGGACACACTCTCTGCATGTGCATCCACTTGGTACATGCATCAGAACACACACTGTATGTGGTATTCCATGTATGGCCAGGCTGGGTGTGCAACATGTACAGGCACTCTATACATACACTTCATGTGTGCATGCAATGCATGCACCCACCCACTGGTGCACTGCATGGGTGGGCGGGAGGTACAAGTACTTTGGGCCTACACATACTCTGATGTGGCCACTGGCAGGACCTGTTCTGCGAGATGACAACGGATCTCTTTGGCCGCCGGACGGAGCCTCCACTCTCCAAGTGAGTGCCTGTTTCTCTTGGGCTCAGGGTCCCCCAGGGGATATTGGGATGCCCCTACTGTGGTCACCCATACACTCCCTGTCCCTGCTCCCACTTCTCCTCCCCTTCTGAAAGGGGTGCCCCCTCCCAGGGGTTCAAAGCAAGCTGTCCCCAGCTACCCCCACCCAGCTGATGCATACCAGTGCCAGGCAGGAAGAACGGAAGGATGGGGAAGTAGGTTCCTGAGCCACATGTCTACCAATTTGTCTGCCTGTCTCTTCCCCACAGCAAGCTTGGCCGTGGCAGCCCTGACCTCAACAGGTCCAACAGCATGTCCAGGCCCAGCAGCAAAGCCATCTACCGTAAGAGCAGCCCTCCCCTCCCCTCCTCCACCTGCCTTCACAGCCCCTGCACCCCCAACTTTCACACCTCTCTTCCCCCTCCGCAGACCAGCGCAAGGACTACGCTCTCGCTGTGCTGAAGCAGCAATGGGACCTCCGGCACTATGTTGAGGTTAGCAAAGCCCAAGCACCCTCTTCCCCTGCTGCACAGGCAGAGGCTGCCCGGGGCAGAGCCCAGCCTCATGCTACATACCTCATGCCATGATGCTACCTCCCTCTGAATAGCCTGTGGACGGTGTGATGTGCCCCAGCCCAGCCCTTGGCTGCCCTCTGGGGTCACAGAGCTGGCATGCTGGGGCAGGGGGACCCAGAAAGGTCACTGGGTGCTGTGCTTTGGGTCCCCAGCACCTCCTCACGCTCCACGTGGACTCCAAGGACATCCGCGACGTGGATGACTGCATTATGCAGCTGAAGATGCTGGAGGCGCAGGGCCGGGTCTGGGGACAGGACATGATCCTGGAGGTGAAGGACCATGAGCTGCTGCTGAGCGACACTGAGAGCAAGGTGCATGCAGGCCTCCTTCCTCCCCATCAGGCTCTCCCCTCCCCACACCTCATGCCTCAGTTTACCCAAGACCAGGACATGGGAGCCTCTCTTGCAACTTAGCTTTGTTTCCCAGTTCATCACATGAACAGGCTTCCCCCAGAGCAGCCCAACACCCCTCACAGCCCTGAGCTAACTGCCCGTGTCAGCTGGCTGCCGAGCTCTCCCACCCACTGTGCCTCAGCCGCAGGCCATTTCCTCCATCACACACAGCTGGTTTTTCAGACACAGCCGGTGTTTGAGGCAGGAACAGCACCCCCAGCCCTGCAGGGCTGCCTGGAGTTTCTGTGCACCGGATATCTGCCTCTCGCACCTTCTGCAGACGACAGCCGTAGCCTGAGCAGCAAACCCCTCTGCCTGGGCTGTCTCCCTAGCAGCTTAGCTGGTAGTTTTCTGTCACTGCCACCACCATTAGGGCAGCTCCAGTCTGCTGATGGCAAGTAGTACTTAGGCTAAATATGTTTTCCGTTCCTTATCTTGCACCTCTTCTCCCACTGGGCCACTGCTTACTTGGGGGCAGGGAGCAAACATAGCCCTTTTCCTTCCCCCCATGTGTCCTGATGTCTGCCACCTGGGAGGGACACCAGGCTCCCAGCTTGGAGCAGAGCAGAGATCCCCACTGTGCTGCTGACTTCTCCCCTCCTGCTGGTGGGACCCTTGCAGGAAGAGCTGGAGAGCTTCCCCCTGGACAGCATCCTGAGATGCACGGCCGTCCTGGACAGCTGCTCCTACGACTCCGTCCTGGCCATCACCATGCAGGACAGGAACCGCCAAGGGATCAGCATCCTCCTCTTCCAATGCACGCAGAGCGGGGTGAGCTGCATGGGCACTGCCACCCTGTGCCGCCTCTGGGGGAGGGCAACAGCTAAGGGAACCCCAGGGGGACTGGGAGATTTGCTGGGGTGGGGTTAGACCAAGGGGTGAGTTGCCATCTACCAGATGGAGTCAGGACTGCGTGTCAGTGCCCCACAACTGCCAGGAGAGTCTCTCATAGGGACCCAGTGGCAGGGATTGACAGTCCTGGAGCAGGAAGCCATAGGGTCTCTCTGAGCTGGTAGGAGGTCCCCTCGGGACTGCACAGTGCCAGCTGAGGGCAAGGGATTGTGCCATGCTAGGGGACTCATGGCTCTGCCCTGCTGCTCTTCCCATCCCATCAGGCCGAGCTGATGAAAACCAACCTGGAGAAGGCCGTCAAGGAGTGGAAGAGTGAACTGGAGAGCCAGCACACACTGAGGTAATGGCATAGAGCGCCTGCCTCCAGGGGATACCAGGAGGTGACAGACCCCCCTAGCTTGCCTCCTATGGGGGTACTCCCAGGCTTATCCCAGGCACCCACCCCCAGATCCCCAGGAAGGCATTTAACACCCCTTCACCCCCACCCTGGTTTTCCAGGGAGGAACCCACGTAAAGTCCCAGCACATGTTCCCCACTTGGCAAGGACCACATTGGATGTGACCATGACCCAGGTCCAGAGGGCAACCTCTGGTCCTTCTGTGCACTGGGGAGTCCCAAACACCCTTTGGAGGTGGGATCCATTCCCCTAACCCGGTCCCAAGGTGGTGGTGGGACCATGTCCTCCCCCTGGGTCTTCCCTTCCTCTTGGAGGAAAACTCCTCCCCCAGAGAGCAGGATTTATTCTCTCACCCCTCTGCAGAGCAGTGGTTCGAGAACGCCAGCCACAAGCTCGTTCCCTTGTTGCCTTTCCCCAGGAACAGCTTGGAGACCATGCTGTCCCAGCAGAGACCCATCCACGGCATCCAGGACTCTTTTGGTCCCCCCCAACCAGGTAGGTGGCAAAGACCAGGAGTCCCCATGGTATTCCCTACCCTCCATGGACTTTGGTAAATGGGCCTGCACACCAGGGGAGTTAGCCCCATGCATGCCAAGTAGGGAGTCAGCAATTAATACAGGCAGGAGAGGGAGGTCAGGGGATGGAGGCCAAAGGAAACAGCATGAGGTACTGTAGGTATACAGGCCAAAGGAAACAGCATGAGGTACTGTAGCAGGAGAAGGACTGGCTTACAGGTGGTAGGCAGCACAGGTTGGACTCTGGACTCTTGGGTCCCATTCCCAGCCTGGCCACTGTGTTGCTGCATCAGCGCAGGCAAGTCACTTCCCAGAGTCTGTCTCCTTTCCTTCTCCGTAACTAGGAAATTGGGGCAGGGTCCCCATGAAACTCAGGAGGTTTTGGAAAATGCTGGGAGAGGCTCCAGCAGGATGGGGAGGTAGTGTAAGGAAGGATGAGACAGTAACAGCACATCAGGAGCTGATGCAAGCTGCCACTGTGATCCCCTGCCTAGCTCAGCACCATTGTAATAGGCCACAGATCCCCAGTATAAGTAGATCACTCACCCAGCTTCCTCCTTCTCAAGGCCAGTCCACCCTATGTTCTGGGTTTCCAGGCCATTTGTTTTCCATAAGGAAAAACCTACCCCTACAAAAACCCCAAGAACCAGACCCTAAGCAACCTTCCCTCCCCCTTTGCACTCTACTCCTGAAGCTTTTAAGTCCCTTTGTGGCTCCTCACTCATTCCCTCATCACCACTTGCAACTGGATCCCAGCCTCCCAGCCAGGCAGGCTCTTAATTGTTGACTACCTGCAACTGGGTCTCAGGCTGAGTTGCAGGCTGAGCATCTCCTTATACGCGGCATTGCAGCACCTGCATTTGACCAGCATTACTACCCAAAGCAGAGAGACCAGCCAGAATGGATAGATGACAGAAGACAGAAATCGCAGGACTTGGACAGAGATTCTGTAAGTGCCCTGCCCTCTCTCCCCCACCACACTGCCTGGTGCTGGCAGCAGCCTTGTATGGGCCCTCGGTGCCCAAGGGGTCTCTGAAGGAGTTCCCCAGGGTGGGAGCAGTGGGTCAGAGCTCATTCTGGTTTGGGTCTGAGATGCACCAAAAAGTCAAACTGCTTCTGAACCTCAAGGTCTGTGGCACTGGCTTGGAGCCCAGGTGAAAGCAGATTTCAGGGGTGTCCTGGCAGGCCCCAAGAGGCCACCCTTCATAGGAGGAACCATCAGGAGAAGGGCTGAGCTGACCCCAGAGGTTTGCAGCTTGGCGGCAGCATCAACCACCACATAGTCCCTGGGCTGGTCTTCAGCTGATAGACCCTAGGGTGCTGGGGACAGACTTTGCCCCAGCCCCTATGCCCTGGCAGGATCCCAGAGCTCAGGGCTGGGAAGGGCAGATGGCATCTCCTGGCTGGAGGCCCCTTATGCGGCGGGTGGGTCTGTGCCTGCAGGAGATTCTGAACCACGTGCTGAATGACATCGAGCTGTTCGTGGGGAAGGTGAAGGAGGCAAGTGGTTCATTGAACACCAAGAAGAAGATGGCAAAGAAGAAGGGCAAGCAAAAAGGAGGTGAGAGGAGGCCAGGAGACAGGAGGGGGAGGGCTCCGTAGGGATTAGTGGGCAAGAACTCAGGCCAAGCATTAACCTCAGATATGGAGCTGGGTGCCTGGGCACAGCTCCTACAGGTGTGCCCTGCAGGGTCTGGGCTGCTCAGGCTTGCAGTCACCAATGCCAGGTGTCCAGCCTCAACCCCTCTGCTGTCTCCAGAGCCATGCCCAGAGCTACCTGCTGATCTCAGCTGCTGGGAGGAGGAGGGGAGGGAGAGTGGCAGCCTCAGAGATCTGGGCTGAGACACCAAGGAGGCAGTAGATGCATGGGAAGACAGACAGGCTCCATCTCTTAAACAGGAGCTACGCACAGGGGGAGCTGGTAGGGTGGAGAGGCCAAACTGTGTCCATGTCTGTCAGTCTGTGCACTGCAGCATTGGGGGCGGGGGTACCAGAGCCCAGCACCCCGGCAGAGGGCTCCATCCAGTCCGTCCTCTCTCTGTCCCTGCAGTGCTGCTCCCGGAGCTCGAGTACCAGGACTGCTTCCGGAAGATCAAATATGCCTGTAACCTCCTGGTAGGTCTGGCGGGGAGGCAGGCCAGGAGCCCTCCCACTCTGCTCCAGCCCCTAGCATAGAGCCCCCCCTGGGCAGCACGACACAGAGCCCATTGTGTGTCTGCAGACACAGCCCTGGCACAGCCTGACCCAGTTAGCAGAGGGCACCAGTCCAACGTGGGCCACATGGAGAGGAGTGCAGTATAAAAGCCTGTAGGAGAGTTCCTACATGCTCAGTCAGTCAGTCCCATGTGTCCCATTCCGGGGGTGCAGGCGCTGCAGGGGATCTGCTTAATGAGTGCAACAAGGCAGGTTCAGCATAATAAAACCACAGCTTCCTGGCAGTGCCATGGGACCCAGACCACTGCCAGGGCCCAGCACAGAAACTAGGGAGGCATTTCTGGCAGCGGTTACCAGGCAAACAGCACTGTGCTCTGCTCTACTGCAGGCAGAAGGAGGGCTGATGGACCAGCAAGGCCTGATCTTGCACTGCCGTCCCCATGAGCTCCATTGGCTAGTGCTGGAGCCCACTTTATGTGCCCTTGTCTGACCCTTAGTGCAGGCAGGGGGTGCCTAAGCCATGACGGTGCCCTGGGGCTTCTGCCAGCTCAGGGCTAGACCCTCCCTTCTACAGAGCAAGCAGGGTCCTCTGCAGGGATCTGAGACCAATGACACCTTGCCCTGGCAGTCGGGCATGCTTGTTGCAGAGCCCCAGCAGCAGGGAGGTTTGCACCATCTCTGCTTCATGCACTAGCCTCCACAAGAGCCAAGCTATGCTGTGCGGGGAGGGGAGGGCCAAGACCACCACTAAGTACTACCTTTGCTTTTCAATTTTTCTTCATATCCAGGGGAAGCTGAAGCCTATTTTGCAGGAGCCGAATGCCCCGGAACTGCTCCAGCTCCTTTTCTCCATCCTGTCCTTTGTGAGTGTGGGGAGCTTCTCGTCAGCAGGGCGCTTTTCTGGGAGGTGGAAGTTTGTGAGGATCTCAGAGCTGTGGGCAGGCTGCAGAACACCAGGGACATGCTTTGGTCTCCTCCTAGCAGCAGCATTCCTAGTATAGGCTGTTCTCTGTGGGGATCTGAGAGAAGGGCAGGCCTGTGACTGGTGCCAAGCTCATTGGCTTCAGTGGAGCTGCGTCCAGCTTGCTGAATGCAATGAAGAGCATCCAGAGCACCTGCTGATCCCAGGGGTCAAGTCTCCCCAGACTGGCACAGAAAGACTAGCAGCACTGTCCCTGGTACAAAACCACCCAAAGGCAGGGTCCTGCTGTCCCCTAGGCTTGTCTCCTTGGTCCTGCAAAGCCCCATCATTAGCACATGCTGCATCCTATACCCTCATCACAGTGTGGGACAGGGCACCCAAGACCCAGCCCAGGGGACCGACAGCTCCTTCAGTGAACAACATAATCATGCAGGAGGAAAGAGCAGCAGGAGATGGTGATATTGAGCTGAACCAACTCTTTCCTCCCTGTCTTCTCCACATACAGACTATGTCCAGTTGCCCCTGGTCTGACATGGCATCCTCCACTATCTCGCCTCTGCTGACCAAGGAAGCCATTGACCTGCTGGAAGAGAATTTGGAGGGAGAGGATCACGCCACCTGGAAGATGCTTGGAACGGCTTGGACCCTGACGAGGTGGGGGGCCTAGAGCTTGGTGATCAGGGGCTCAGCTTTGCCAAACAGTGGGACAGGCTGGGGTGGCAGGCAGGGAGAGGAGCAGCCAGATGAAACCTGTGTCCCATGGGTGTTGCTGTCCCTGATAGGGCTGTGAGCAAGGATAGAGCTGTAACTCCCACTCCAGTCCAAGGCAGCCTCCTCCTCCAATGCAAAGGAGATTTTAATGTTGAAGTCCACAGGCAACAGCAAAGTGAGCTCCCCACCCTGTGAACTTCCTCGGCTGTGGCTGGGATAGGTACTTGGCATCCATTTCCCATTTGCTCCTTGGGCTGTCCAATGTGGCTGCCAACAAGGCAGGAGGGCAAGCGTGATGACAACTTCTATGACAAGGCACTGACCTTGGGGCCATCGGCTTATTCCAAGCGAACACTGAACGCAAGGCAGAGCATGTTTCAACCAGAGCTGTGGGGATGGGTGTTTCCACCACAGGGTGAACGCTGCCAGTTCAGACTTCTTCCATGCTGATTCAAAGCATTGTCCAGTTCCCTGAAACCCCAATTCCATCAAAGGTTGTTTGGGGTCCATGTCCATGCAATCAAAAAGCTTTCCTCCACTTCTGACTGTTATTGCTGCATATTCTAGAATATGAAACCAGAGCAAGCCCAAATGGGATGTCATTTTGAAGCAAAACACAAACATCCCATGTAGCAAAGGATAGTGGGAAACATATTCTGACCCAATTCTAATGCATTGTTCTTTTTCCATGTTTCTTTTGAGACAAACGGCCCACTTCTGCTCAGTATCCTGCTGCAGAAGAGTCGGCTGTTATGGGCATTCTGGTAAATCCCACCCAGCTCAAGGGTGCCAGCTAGAGCTGGGTTTGAACCCAAACCCTCCAAGGAGAAACAGAGCCTGCCTGTTACTTACTTGCTGAGCTCCCCAGGCCCACTCAGACAGCAGAGCTAGAACTTGCCTTTATCCCAAGATGCTTTCACTGGACTTGACTTTCCCGTGGGTCTCCCTGCTCTTTGGGGAGACCCTGTGTGCTGTGCTCAGCGAGCCTGGCTCCTGCTCACTGTGCATCTCCATTTGGGATGAATATTTGAAGGAAGCTGGCACCTGCTCTCTTCTTCCCCCAACAGGGCAGAGTACCCCAATGGACAGTCCGTGCCTACCTACCTCCCCACCTTCTCAGATGGGTGGGTGCCTCCCTTGCCAGCACGGGAGAGCCCCAGCCCTATGGCACAGGTGAGTTTGCTGGCTCAATTCCTTGCTCTCTCTCGGATGCCCTGATGTTGGTCCTCTGCTTCTCTCCAGCACAAGCAGTAGGCCAATGACAGGCTGTGACCTAGCAGGGAAGGTATGTCTGCACAGAGCGAGTGCCCCTATGGTCCGGAAAGGAGGCAGCATCGCCACCCTGCAGGCATCCCCCAACCGCCTGACTCTTGAGCGCTCCATCTCCACCATGCTTGGGAGCAAGGGCTTCCCTGCCTTGTTTTCGGGTCCGATGCTGACAGCAGGAGTGAGTGAGGGGCCCTCTTTCCTGGCAGCATGCTCAGGAGGACCGTGTAAATGGTATAGACGTACTGAGTCTCTGGGGAAGGGCTGCGCTCCCCAAGGATGTATTGAATATATATGATGCACTTGCTCCCCAGTGCCTGCTGCACTGTACTGTGCTGCATGCCTGGATACTGCTGCCCCCAGCTAACAGCTAGGCAAGACTCTTCTGTAGCTCAAAGCTGCAGGCTTGTACTTCCCCAGCAGAAGACACAGGACTCATACCTGCTCTGTGTTGTCTGCATGTGACATCTGTGGTGCTGGGAAGCATTTTCACTGCACCAGCAGTTTTCCAGCTGCATCCTTGTATGCAGCTAAAGCATGTGTATGTTCTCTCTCCTTGCAGCAGCCTGAAGACAGCGAGGGCTACTACTCAATCAGGTACATGTGCCTGTCCCCACCGTGGTACTGCTAGTAACCTGATAAAGGGATTTTATGTGCCCTGTGGGGATGTGAATCCTGTGAACATCAGCATGCATGAATGAATAGAAGCAGGGCAGGGCCCTGGATAGAGAAAGGCAGAGAACACTTGGCTTGGAATATACTGGGGCCACCCACACCCTGGGACCATTGGAATATACTGGGACTACACACATCCCTGGTTCCCTAGATCCCCTTTCCTCCAAGTGTTTATCTGCATGCACTACACACGTATGCCAGTGCACATGGGCTGGAGTATCTGCTGCAGGGCAGAAAGCAATATGCCTCCAGGGGCAGGGGCAACCTGTACAGAGCCTCTGTGGTTGGACATGCAGGGCCCAGCCTGCTGCAGCACAGGAAAGGCAATGAAGGCAGGGGCCTCTATCTGCCCTGGGGCCCAGCACTACATGCTGTGTCAGGGCAGGAGAGGGGAAATAGCGTGTGAGAGGTGAGGAGGAGCTTCTTGGCAAGGTCTGACCTGCTGGACACAGGAGAATTGCTTCAATGGATGAACAATAAAGCTGCTCAACTTCCATGCACACTAAGAGCGGGTTACCTTGCCTGGCCCCACTGCGGCCCATGGGCTCATGCCAGCCCGCTGCTCCCCCCTGTGTCTGTGGCACTGGTTTGGGCAGCCCCGGATGTTTGCACTTCCCCCATGAACCTTTCAGGGTGGCCAATCAACTGTTCTCCCAGGAGTAACCAGCACTGGGCCTGGCAAGCACCTGCTGTGATGGGAGCACCCCCCTCCATCCCCACAGGGGCACAGGAGGTACTCAGCACCCAAAGGTGCATCTGAATAAAACCCTTTGGGGACATCAATAGCAGGACAGATGCATGCAAAACTGGAGGGACTCCTTTGAAATGAGGAGCGTTCCAGTCCACACAGATTTGGAGCTGCTGGCTCTCCTAGCTGGTTCACTAGGGATCTAGAAAGCCAGAGGCAGCCATGGATCAGTTCTCTGATTAACTCCAGCTGTGGTCTCCTTCCAGACCTGAGCTCATGCAAGCCATGTACGAATTCCAGGCCAGGAACCACAAGGAGCTGTCAGTGAGGAAGGGAGACATGCTGGAGGTAAGGCACCAAGAAACTGTCACAGCCAGAGCCAAAACCTCAACAGCTGAAGCACAGGTGCCTGGCGATGCGCTTGTCCCTGTGCTCGCTCTGCGAGGCATCATGCACCTTCATGGTGCTCCTAATAGTCAGGGAGGCAGGGTGGCAACTAGTATGTCACAGCAAATGGAGACCACAAAATGGGCAGGCTGTCAAAAGCACTATGATACTTGGACTAATGACCCGAGATTGCTGCCTATCAAGAAGTAATAGGCATGCACATGAGCAGAACAAGTATTGCCAGTAAAGGATTTGCTCTTGCCAGTGGGCACAGGGTCCAGGAGTGGAGCTGGATTTTAATCAGGCAGGTAGGACACCCAGCAGCACCTGTTCACTAATGATGCATGTTTGGGTCTCACAAGAATAGCACAGATGCCCAGGCAGAGTAGGAAGGAAGTGACACTCCTGTCCTATGGCTGCAATCACGGGAAAGGTTGGCTGGATGCGAGGACCCCACAGGCTGATGCATTATGTGCTAGGCCTTGCACTAAATGAAGGTCTCTGTTCTGGGCAGGGGAAGGGGGTCAGGTGCAGTGACCATGCTCCCAGGAGCACAATCCCCTGTCTCTGTTAACAGGGCACAGTAGCTTTCACTCACTTGCTGCCAGGGCTCATGCAGGCTGATTTTGACTGCCCTGTGTCCCTTGACTCAGGTGCTGGACCAGCGGAAGAAGTGGTGGCTTGTTCAAAACAGCACTGGTGAGAGAGGCTACATCCCCAGTAACATCCTGGCTCCCGCAGATCAGGAACCATCTATAGAGAATGGCATGAATCAGGTGGGACCCTCTTGCTCCAGCACAGCACTGCACTGCATTGCCAGACCTAGGCCCTTGCTCTTGAGCTTTGACGGGGGAGATGAAGGCTTGGGAACAACCTCCCTATAAGCCAAGCATGTGCATCCTTTGCCCAGCACACACCTAACTTGGCATAAAGGATCCTGTCCTGTCCTGGGACCACTAACACAGAAAGAGCTCTTATACCTGCAGCCACTGTGGGGGTCACAGCAGAGGGTAGCATCTGCCTTTGCCCATCAGAGACAGTGGTTTAGCTTGCACCGGTGTTTACCATGAGATCTCTCCATGCCTTCCTCTCTTTTGGATCCAGGGTCCACGAGAGCCCCCCAGCCTGAGGCTGAACTCTACAGCAGCAGAGGTGACAGAGTGGCTGAAGGACAAGGGCTTCTCCAGGATGTAAGTGGGCTCCATCCCTAAATGCTAGAACCTCTTTGTTAAGGCCCTGCTGGGGGGGGAGAAACGGAGGCACCCTTAAAAAGGAAAGAGACTGAGCGTAAGAGGCCTTTGCAAGTGTACGGTGAAAGCTGAAAGCCACAAGCCATTTTTGCCCTATCCCCTAGTGAGGGACAATCCTTGTCTGGCTGCAACAGGCTCCCCCGCAACTCTATCCCTCTTCCCACACCAGCATCAATCCTGAAGCTGCCAGTTCATCTCATGCCCACTAACTCCTGGAGCCCCAGTTCAGCAAATGCACCAGCTCTGCAGGCAGCTTCCTCATCACATGCACCAAGGGGTCAGGCCCGGAGCAGGGCCCATGCAAAGAGCTGACGTTCCAGTTCAGCGGCAGCGCTGAAAACTGAGAACAGGAACAGCAGTGAAAATAAATAAATGCAAACTGCTGCTCCAGGCTGAAGCCTGCTTAGTTTCATTCCTTCAAGGTTCACCACCTCTGTGAACTGCAGTAACACTGAAAAGAATTTGGAATTTGGAAACAGGAAGTCATTTCATTTGAGAAATGAAATATGGTTTTGGCAGTTGTAAAAGCTGAGATTCTTTGGGCTTTTTCAAGATAGTTTTGCTCCCTATTCTAATATCCCTTCTATACCCGCCTCATTCCCAGCCCAGCAGAAGAACCAGCATGGGAGATGTTGCAATCCTCCTGAACCTGTTTTTTGCCAAAAGAATATCCCCATCTTTCCCCACCTGAGCAAAGAGCCATTGGGACAGGGAGTTTGCAGCCAGAGGAGCTACAGTCAGTCCCAGGAGCAAAATACAGCTCTTTCCCCACCACCCCGCCCTCATCATAGGACAAACAGCAATCCTCACCCTTACCTCCTTGAAGCACAGCTGGTCATCCCAAGCCCAAATATTGCCAGTGTCCCTCAAGCTGAACTGAGCGTGGCACCAGTTAGGGTTTCCAGCCTGTATCAGTCCCGGATCGCTAGCCTCAGCTGATCCATCCTAGCAGCTGTTCCCACTCTCTCATACATGTTGTTTGTCCATCTGCATTTCCCCAGGGGCAGACGGGCCTGCCCGTATCTTTGTTGCAAGAACAGAGAGGCCTCACACCTCAGGCCGTACTCTCCCTTTCAGGGGTGTCATTGATAGCTGGGGCTGAGGAATTGACAGCATCCTTCCCAATACTGTCTGTTCCCCTCTTCTTCCCCTCCTGTGGGGGCCACTAACCCTCACCTTGCTCTCTGCCACAGCACGGTGAAGTCCCTGGGTGTGCTGACAGGGCACCAGCTGCTAGAGATGAGCCAGGGGGAACTGAGAGTCATCTGCCCAGAAGATTGGAGACGCGTCGTCTTCAAGCTCTCAGCAGTTAAAACCTCCCTGGGGGTGAGTTTTTCCTGCAAACTTTCCAGTAAAGGCAGGATACGGCCCCCCGGCTAACAATACCCTGCTCGGGGTGCCAGGGGTGCAGTCTCAATTCCTAGGTACAGAGGTGCTCTCTGAATGCCCAGGTAGACTGGCCCATAGGACAGGCAAGAGAGATGCCAGGCTGAGCTAACAGAAAGGCCACAGCCTGCAAGAGATACCTTATTTTGGGTACTTCTGGTTGGGGGTCCAAGTCAAGACATGAGGCTCCATTTCCAAAAGCTGCTCAATATCTGTGGGCATGGGGGATCCTCTGTGCTTCCTGAAGACTTGGACCCATGTCAGAGCACCTGCCCCAGAAATGCTTTGCCCAGGATCAGAGCGTGAAGCAGTAGCAGAGCAGAGATCATAATTCCTGCTAATGGGCCCTTGTCGTTGCCAGACAGCAGCTGTTAACAACGCCTGCTTTGAAGGATTAAAGGACCTTACATCCCAGGACTGATAGGAAGAGGGAGAGATGTATGCGCAGTATATTAATAAATGAGTTTTGCATGACCTCAGCTGTTTAGGGCAATGGTTTAGGACCTGGGAGACATGCATTCAATCCTGTACTCCATCACGCCTCCTGGGGATGGGCAGAGATCTTGCACAAGGTACACGGACCTAGATCCTCAGGCACATTGAATCAGGGGCCTAATAGCTTTGAGAACCTGGGTGCCACTCTCCCCCTGAGCCTTAGCATGCTTTTTTCTGCAGATAGGGTCAGAGCACAGCCCTGCATCACAGTTTCCAGGTAAAAGCCATGGAGACCACAAGGTGCTCAGGTACTGTGGTAGAAGAGACTCTAAGCTCCCCAATTATTGGGAAGCTATTGGAGTCAGCCACAAGCTTCCCTTCCTAAAAAAAAAATTGCAAACCTTAACTCCAACTAAAACCCGATTTCTTTATTTTTTTAAGGTTGCTAAAAAGAGGGAAATAAGAAGCCCCTAGTCCATCCATGAACCCCTCGGGTTGGAAGGGACCTCAGAAGGTTATCCAGTCCAGCCCCCCCCCCCCCCCTAGCCTCCCCGCATTCAACTTTAACCGGTGCCCCCCCCCCCCCCCCGTCTATTCCATGTCCTTTTTTCATTGCTGTGGCAAAACCCAAGGTGGGAAGAAAGGAAAAGCCAAGTTTGTAAAGCTGTAAATATTCAGGTAGACAAGGTTTCAAGTGCGCACAGAAAAAATGATTTCCAATACTTGAACACCGGTTGATGTCCGAGTCCCACTTTTCTACTGGTGGTGATGACAGTGACCACCAGGGAATTACTGGTGCTAGCCTAGCTTGTGGCTTTGCACTGATCCCAAGGGTGCGCACACAGCCACATCTCTTACTCTTAGGCCTTAGCAGAGGCTTTGCATTGGACCAGCTGATAATCTCTTCTTTTTTCCCCTTGTTGCAGATCAACCCTCATGATTAGTCAGCTCCCTATGCCACTCACCGCCAGCTGCAACAGGTTGAGGGGCTTGCAAGGACCAGAAGGGACTGAGCTCTGGGACACCTCAATAGCTGACCTCTTCTAGATCAGCAACCTTATTGCTCACCTTGGATTCTATACATAAGCTTCTCCTCCCCTTGCATGCAGGTTAGGCTCGTGATTGCTAGAGATTCATCTTTGCTACAGCCTTGTCAGGCTATTTATTCTGTGTAGGACACTCCTTGGCCTCCATTAAGGCCAGAGACTGCTGCTGACATGTTATCTCCCCTAGTTATTAAGATACCAGAACTAGAGAGAATTCCTGCCCCATTGTCCCAGCATTTAAGCTAATGGTTCTCAACCTTTAAGACCCCCCCCCAGAAAACACCAGCTCTTAGTTTTCACTCACTTGTCGACGATGGGGTAGGGGAAATAGTTAAGCAATTAGTCTGTGGCAAAGAAGTCAGAAACAGCACAGCAGGTCAGAATGCTTTTGACACTATAAATTCCTATTTGAAATCTCTGGGTTTACCTTGTGAGTTGTATAGATGCTTGCACATTGACACAGTGCTAATATTGTACATCACCCTTAAGAGGAGCTGACAGCACCCTGCTTGAAGGCTGGCTCCATAACAGCACAGCACAGCACTGACATGCTGCTTTAGTGTACAGAGCTGAGCTATGGCTCTTGCAAGCTGCTGTAGGCCCCAACACAGTGATAAATCAGAGCAATTTCCTACCACTATCAGAAATTAAATCCCCACCTATTTACTAAAGAGCATTGCCCACCCCCACCAAATCCTCCTTTAGGAAAGAAGCCTCCCCTTGGAGAGAAAGTATTAAGATAAGGACCTCCCCCACTGAGTGCAAAGGGGAAAAGCAGATGCAACCCATTTAAAAACATGTTGAAATCCAGTTGTCAGGTCTAGTTTGTCCTTTCTGCTGCCTGAGCCCCCGAGGGTGGAAGGTTCCTATAAAAATTCAGAGATTCAATGTGCAGTAGTGGAAGTTGTGTAGGACAGAAAGCCTCAGTAGCAAGAAAACAAGTCCAAAGTCTCTCTTATGCTAGGACAGGCTCACACCTGCAGAGATAAGATCCCCTTGAAGAGATACCCAGTTCTCACAGGTGCTTTTACTCTAGAGTAGCCTAAGGCTGAGGTATTGCCTAACTGGATAAAACAAGCGTTGCAGAGACTTTGTACCTGGATGTTTTATTTATAGCCCGACGTTGTTGACTCTACACGCAATAAAGAAATGGAATCAGAAGCTCACTTGCAGTGTTTGAGGAAGTGAATAAAGAGCTTTTGCAGCCTGCCGTGGTGTCTTCTGGCAGGCACAAAGCTGAAGAAGTCTCAGGGTTGCAGTTTTTATTGACACAAGTCAAATTTCAGCTGCTGTTGGGCAGACGCCAGTCTCATGTTTGCATTGTTCTCTGCCAGATCTTGTGTAGACTAGCAGGGAGAAGCCCTCTAGGCCAGGGGGCAAAGCTAGTGGATTGAGACTCCACCTTCAAATTGCAAAAAAAAGTAACCCTGACAAAACCAACAGGCCAAGTGTCTGCCACCTCCTACTACACAGGACATCTAAACTGCAACCAGACAACACCCCAACTGCTTCCTTCTGAAGTTAGACACACACTTCTAGTAAGAGATGTTGGATCAGCTCACAGGACTCAAATCCTGCTGATCCTAGAAAGAATTTCAATGAGGTAAGGAGACTAGTCGGGGAGACACTGAGGTCCCGGAGGAGAGTTGGGAGTCCAAGAAGAGTGGTTGTTCCTTAAGGAGATGATCCTCCAAGCCCAAAGGGAGGTAATCCCAACACAGATCAAAGGGGACAAGAGGGCGCAAAGGCCCCCATGGCTCACCAAAAGCATACGGGAACGTCTCCTAGCCAACAGAAGGGAGGGGTGATCACCAGGAAGGACTATACCTCGGTTGCTCGGGGGGCGGTCAGGAAGGCCAAGGTGGAGATGGAGCTGGGACTGGCTACCCGGATCAAGGACAACAAGAAGTCCTTTTTTAAATACATAGGGGGTAAAAAGAAGGTACCAGGTAACATGGGGCCTCTGCAGGACACACTAAGAAACTTGGTTGTTACACCAGACAGCAAAGCTAACCTATTTAACAATTTCTTTGCTTCCAATTTTCTGAGTAGGGATGGGGTCACCCCCCCCCCCACCGGGACCCCCGAGGGACCCCGGGGGGAGGCACCCAATGCACCCAGGCCCAGGGTCAGTGAGGACCTAGTCAGGGAACTTCTGGAGGGACTGGACATATTTAAGTCAGCTGGTCCCGATGATCTCCACCCCAGAGTGCTGAGGGAATTAGCAGAGGTCATTGGGGGACCCCTGGCACGGCTTTACGAGCACCATGAGTGCTTGTGTGTGGTGCCAGAGGACTGGAAAAGGGCCAATGTGGTTCCCATTTTCAAAAAAGGGAGGAAGGACGACCAGGAAACTATAGGCCCGTTAGTCTTACCTCAATCCTGGGTAAGCTTTTTGAGAGAGTTATCCTGGCGCATGTCCACGAGGGGCAGCAGGGGAGGTTATACTTAGGGGCAATCAGCACAGGTTCATTAGAGGCAGGTCCTGTCAGATCAACCTGGTGGCCTTCTATGACCAGGTCACAACATCCTTAGATGCAGGGGTAGCAGCGGACGTAGTCTTTCTGGACTTAAGGAAGGCCTTTGACACTTTCTCTCACCCCATTCTCGTTAAAAAACTAGGAGACTGGCGTGGACACCTACGCAGTCAAATGGGTCACTGAACTGGCTGGAGGGCCGCACCCAGAAAGTGGTGGTGGACAGGTCATTTTTGATCTGGAGGGACATGGGCAATGGGGTCCCCCAGGGCTCGGTCCTCAGACCCACACTGTTCAACATCTTCATCATCGACTTGGATGAGGGGGTAAAAAGCACCCTGTTCAAATTTGCTGACGCCACTAAGATGTAGGGAGAAGTGGGCACGCTAGAAGGGAGGAATAGGCTGCAATTGGACCTAGACAGGTACAGGGGTGGACGGATGAGAACAGAATGGGTTTCAATACTGACAAGTGCAAGGTGCTGCACCTGGGGAGGAAGAACCAGCAGCATACCTACAGGCTGGGGAACTCCCTTCTCATCAGTGCAGAGGCAGAAAAGGATCTTGGAGTCATTATTGATGCCAAAATGAACATGGGCCAACAGTGTGGGGACGCGGTCAGGAAGGCCGACCACACCTTGTCATGCATCCACCCACGCATCTCGAGCGGGTCCAAGGAGGTGATCCTCCCCCTCTATGCAGCACTGGTCAGGCCGCAGTTGGAGTACTGTGTCCTGTTCTGTGCGCCGCACTTCAGGAGGGATGTGGACAGCATTGAGAGGGTCCAGAGGAGGGTCACTCACATGATCAGGGGCAGCAGGGCAGGCCCTACAAGGAGAGGCTAAGGGACCTGAACCTGTTCAGCCTCCACAAGAGAAAGCCGAGTGGGGATCTAGTGGCCTGGTACAAACTGGTCAGAGGGGACCAGCAGGCATTAGCGCTACCAGGAGTGACTAGAATAACAGTCACAAGTTGGCAGAGGGTAGATTCAGACTAGACATCAGGAGGCGCTATGTCACAGTCAGGGCAGCTAGGAGCTGGAACCAACTTCCAAGAGAAGTGGTGCTGGCTCCTACCGTGGGGGTCTTTAAGAGGAGGCTAGATGAACACCTCACCAGGGTCATTTGACCCCAGCACTCTCTTTCCTGCCATGGCAGGGGATCAGACTTGATGACCTGCTCAGGTCCCTTCTGGCCCGGCCACCTATGAAATTATGAATTGGCTCTAGCGGCCAATAGCCCTACTGCAGACAGACAGTGGTATGTTGACAGCTTGCCTATTTATGCAGTATTAAAACTGCAACCAATAAAGATAACCTCTCTGAGCACAGTCCCTCAGCTCGGTAGTTTTAAGACTAGTTCCCTAGCTGCACAAGAGGAGTAAATATACACCATCCTGTACCTGAAGAGGGTGGCATGCAGTAGTAGCTTCCCTGCATATTGCAATGAAATCTTGCATCCTCTGCACAAGGAATCTGAACCCAGTGCTGAACAGCTTGGCTCAACTGCCATACATTTGTTATGTGCGCACTCAAATGAGTCTGAACATGCTGCTAGTATTTGGCCAATTGTTCTTTAGACAAGCTACTCATGCAGGACTTTTTAAATCTAGATTCCCAACACCCCCCAAAGCTAAACTGCTAAGAACTGTTGGGTTGTGCTGACATAACTTCACACAATATAGGTTTATTGGCTTGCAGGCATCATCTAGTCTGGAGGTATCCCATTAAAACACCAAACCAGGTGAAAAGCATGAGAGGGAACCAGATCTCTCTTAATAAGGCTTAGGTTTTCAGTGACATTTTGCAAAATCCACATGGAGGATTTCCCTTATGAGAAGCTAAGCGTACAGCCCTCTTTCATGAGAAGATCTTTTATACACAAACCAAAATCATCAGACTCTCTCTCTCTCTCTCTCTCTCTCTCGGAACAAAACCTGAAAGCAAGCAGAACCTGCCATTGCCATTTTTGTAGTAAGGGGAAAGAAAAACCAAACAAAAACACCAAAATAGACACTTTGGCTTGGTCCTGCAGAAAGGCATCCCTTTAACTCGACTTTAGTCAGCAACCTGGCAAAATTAAAATTTTCCCCATTTGGGTCATCTAAAAAAAAAAAAAAAAAAAACCACAGCCTTGAAAAAGGACTCTGTTTAAAGAGACTAGTTCAGCTGTGCCTAGCTAAAAAACTTACCCTCTGCAGATTCTTAGTTTAAAGGGTCTGAGGGGTGCTCTGTATGCTAGTCTTCAAGGCTGGGCTCATCAGGGTATGGCAGAAAAGTAGTTTGGTCTCAGATGAAGAGGCAGTGCCCACAGCTGCAGTGCATGCTTGTCACACTGGAAAGGCACTATGAACCCCTGTGCGCTAAACTGCTCAAGCATGACTTAAAGGCAGGGCAGTTCTTGGGCATGAAGCCTGTCTGAATGAGATTAACCCTTCCAGACCACTATGCACTCCAGAGGGAGGTACTCAACAGCATGATTTTATGCCCATTGAAAGGGCATAGGGCTACGTTTAGCCCTTTGGTACCTGTACCAGTCAGCTGAAGACTGCAAAAAGGTAACCTGATGGCAGTGTGCAAGCTTTCACAGCCTCTTGTACAAGAATGCAAGACAATGGCTAGGGTAAGACTGGGTTGTGGTGGCAAGTCTACCACAGAAGGAAAAAAAAGCCACACACACCTCCACTAAATGGCTGCAACCCATTACCTGCAGAAAAAGTAGAGCTTGTGGTACCCAATATCAGACCTGCCATAAAAAAAAAAAAAACACACCACACCAAAAAGTGATAGAGTAGAAGGTTGACAACTACACCCAAGCCAAAAAAGGGGGCAATAGTTCCTCTAAACGGAAAATTGTTGGCAGAGACCTGACACACATGTGCATATCCAAACTAAGAGAGCAAGAGATAAAGGCTCAGCTAGTGTATTTAGAGAAGGCAAGGAAGCTACATATACACACACTTCAGTTGAACTAGCAACTAGACTAAGTATACATTTCAAGCAAAACCTATAAAAAGGTATACCGAATACAGGAAATGTCTTGTACATGACAAAGAAGATGCATGCCTTGCTAAACACATCCTTGTATTTCTCAGAACAAACATCCAACATTTAAGGTGTTACAAATGTCTCAGTGATTCAATGTCTAGAGTTTTGTAAACAGACCGTCACTGGTACAGGCTATTGCAAAATTTGCCCAATTGTTAAACAAAATACCCAAAGATGGGTCCAGTGCCCCTAGGTATCCTGTTTAGGCACTCAAAACCCACCACATTTAACTGCCAAGCTAGTCAGTAACTGCAAGAAAACACAAGGCCTTCACACTTGGACAAAATCCAAAAATAGGAGCCAATTTAAAAGTAGTAATGTGATGGTCCTTCTTTTCCTCCCTGTTTTGTTTAAGTCTGAACCACACACAAAAGAAAAAAAAATGCTTTGAAGCTATATAATTAAAAACAATATTAAGGAAAAAAAAAAAAAAGGCAAGCCAGAACTGCCACCAAGGTGTGCAGTTTAGGGAAGATCAAGATGCTATCCTGCACCTAGCCCATGAGCAAAGGACCCACAGTCTGTGAAAGCTGTAAAAAGATGAGAACCAATTCCGGCCTTGATGCACTAGTGTAGCCGTGGCAGGTGACATGACATTGCCTCCACTGACATTACTAGCTTCAGTTACACTGTAGAGACAGTTGGCCATTTAGTGAGAAAGAGCCACTCTGCTGCTTATAAACGTTTTATTGGTAGTAACAGTTCTTTCAGAGCAAACCTACAATGCAAGAGTTACTTGTCCACACTACTGGGGATGGGGGGGGG